>NC_053027.1:63940828-64046828 GCF_003073215.2 Triticum urartu
TGGCTTTGCATATCATTAGCATCATAGATATTCAAGGAATTCATACTAACAACATTGCAATCATGCTCATCATTCAAATATTTAGTGCCAAACATTCTAATGCATTCTTCTTCTAGCACTTGAGCACAATTATCGGAATCCTTATTTTCATGATAGATATTAAAAAGATGAAGCATATGAGGTACTCTCAATTCCATTTTTTGGTAGTTTTCTTTTATAGACTAAACTAGTGATAAAACAAGAAACTAAAAGACTCGATTGCAAGATCTAAAGATACACCTTCAAGCACTCACCTCCCCAGCAATGGCGCCAGAAAAGAGCTTGATGTCTACTACACAACCTTCTTCTTGTAGACGTTGTTGGGCCTCCAAGTCCAGAGGTTTGTAGGACAGTAGAAAATTTCCCTCAAGTGGATGACCTAAGGTTTATCAATTCGTAGGAGGTGTAGGATGAAGATGGTCTCTCTCAAGCAACCCTGCAACCAAATAACAAAGAGTCTCTTGTGTCCCCAACACACCCAATACAATAGTAAATTGTATAGGTGCACTAGTTCGGCGAAGAGATGGTGAAACAAGTGCAATATGGATGGTAGGTAAAGGTATTTGTAATCTGAAAATATAAAAACAGCAAGGTAACGAATGATAAAAGTGAACTTAAACGGTATTGCAATGCATGGAAATAAGGCCCAGGGTTCATACTTTCACTAGTGTAAGTTCCCTCAACAATACTAACATAATTGGATCAGAAAACTATCCCTCAACATGCAACAAAGAGTCACTCCAAAGTCACTAATAGCGGAGAACAAATGAAGAGATTATGGTAGGGTACGAAACCACCTCAAAGTTATTCTTTCCAATCAATCTGTTGGGCTATTCCTATAAGTGTCACAAACAGCCCTAGAGTTCGTACTAGAATAACACCTTAAGACACAAATCAACGAAAACCCTAATGTCACCTAGATACTCCAATGTCACCTCAAGTATCCGTGGGTATGATTATACGATATGCATCACACAATCTTAATTCATCTATTCAAACCAACACATAGAACCTCAAAGAGTGCCCAAAGTTTCTACCGGAGAATCACGACGAAAACGTGTGCCAACCCCTATGCATAGTTTCATGGGCGGAACCCGCAAGTTGATCACCAAAACATACATCAAGTGGATCAATAGAATACCCCATTGTCACCACGGGTATCCCACGCAAGACATACATCAAGTGTTCTCAAATCTTTAAAGACTCAATCCGATAAGATAACTTCAAGGGGAAAACTCAATCCATTACAAGAGAGTAGAGGGGGAGAAGCAACATAAGATCCAACTATAATAGCAAAGCTCGCGATACATCAAGATCGTGCCAAATCAAGAACACGAAAGAGAGAGAGAGAGATCAAACACATAGCTACTGGTACATACCCTCAGACCCGAGGGTGGACTACTCCCTCCTCGTCATGGAGAGCACCGGGATGATGAAGATGGCCACCAGTGAGGGATCCCCCCCTCCGACAAGGTGCCGAAACAGGGTCCCGATTGACTTTTGGTGGCTACAGAGGCTTGCGGCGGTGGAACTCTCGATCTATTCTCTGTTATGGAAGTTTTACGATACGTAGGTATATATGAGTGCAAGGGGTACGTCGGTGGAGCTTCGGGGGCCCCACGAGGCAGGGGGGCGCGCCCTAGGCGGGTGGGCGCACCCCCACCCTCGTGGTCAGCTCCCGTATCTTCTGACGTAGAGTCCAAGTCTATCTGGTGGCTTTCCTTCCAAAAGTAACTTCTCCAGTTGATTTCGTTCCGTTTCGACTCCGTTTGATATTCCTTTTCTTCAAAACACTGAAATAGGCACAAAACAGCAAATCTGGGCTGGGCCTCCGGTTAATAGGTTAGTCCCAAAAATAATATAAAAGTGGATAATAAAGCCCAATATTGCCCAAAACAGTAGATAATATATCATGGAGCAATCAAAAATTATAGATACGTTGGATACGTATCACATTACTATGTAATTAAAGTGACATGTATAATGCCTTCTAGCCGGATTGTAAATCATTTTTCATGGTGGACCTTTTCGCTTCAACCTCGGGACCCGATAGTCCGGAGTGTATCCGAATACCCGCTCAGTTATATAAGAACCGGGGTATGCGTGGAAACCAGGCGTAGGGGTCATTAGTGCTTGAACAGACAAGTACCCAACTAGTTATGTTATATTACATGGGTAGTAAGAAACATCTTCCAGGGAGAATAGTTCCGTTAAGGGTTCCTTTCCCTGGGTACGCATGCCCTAAAGTGCATGTCCGGTCTGTGAGAGGAAACGCAGGCAAAAACATCTGGGGGGCACATATGGAAAATAAATAAAAATCATCTTTTGTTCACCGACCGAATATTCCCTTAAGAACACTAGCTTTCGGCTTCACCCAGTCTAAGGTACACATTCGGCTGACCCGGCAGTAACAATCACAGAGGTGCTCCCCTTATGCCCTAGCCGAATTAACGGGAACGTAGGGCATAAATACAAGAGCTAGGCAACCTAGCTTGGCCAAAACTTAAGTCATATCGATGCATATAATGGCGAAGAAAAGGTACATGCGGAAGAATAACACATGTGCGGGGCATGAAGCCTAGATAAATAATTAAGCTTCTGTGTAAGAAGCCCCCAGGTATAATGAGCGCGGTTAGCGCATCAATAGTGTGCAAGAAAGGCACAAGTTGGCCCTTGAAGGCCTTGAGAAAGAATAAAAGAAAGAAAGAGAAAAAGACAGATAATGTAAATGCGAAAAATGGACAGAGGAAGGAGACGAACATAGAGTCCGGCACTAGGCGTAGAATCTTTGGAGCCTGGCTGCGTTCCATGGGTTCGGCTCAAGTCGATTATTCGATGCATCCCGCAGACGATACGCTCCACCGGTCAGAACTTGGTCAATAATGAAGGGACCTTCCCATTTGGGATCGAGCTTGGTCTTTTTCTTCTCCGGCAGGCGTAGAACTAGCTCGCCAATGATATAAGTTTTGGCCCGTACTTCTCTGCTTTGGTATCTTCGAGCCTGTTGCTGATAGAATGTGGAACGGGCTTTTGCCACGTCGCGCTCCTCCTCCAGTGTGTCCAGACTGTCCTGCCGATCGAGCTCAGCTTCTCTTTCTTCGTACATGCACACTCGAGGTGAGTCATGAATTATGTCGCAGGGCAGAACCGCCTCTGCGCCGTACACCATAAAGAAGGGTGTGTATCCGGTAGTACGATTCGGCATGGTCCGCAGCCCCCAGAGTATGGAGTTGAGCTCCTCTACCCAGTGCGTGTTAGACTCCCTTAAGGACCGCACTAATCTGGGTTCGATGCCGCTCATGATAAGACCATTTGCTCGCTCGACTTGGCCGTTGGTTTGTGGGTGATAGACAGAAGCATAATTGAGCTTGATGCCCATGTTGCCGCACCAGAGTTTTACCTCGTCGGCCATAAAGTTCGTGCCGTTGTCAGTGATGATGCTGTGGGGGACGCCATAATGGTGTACAACCCCGGATATGAAGTCTATCACTGGTCCGGATTTGGCCATTTTAACAGGTTTGGCTTCTATCCATTTGGTGAATTTATCCACCATGACAAGTAAGTATTTTTTCTTATGGGTTCCCCCTTTAAGGGGTCCAACCATGTCAAGACCCCAGACCGTGAAGGGCCAGGTAATGGGGATTGTTTGGAGGGCAGTGGGTGGCATGTGGCTTTGGTTTGCAAAAAGCTGGCAACCGACGCAGCGTTGGACCAAGTCCTATGCATCTACCCGGGCCGTCGGCCAATAAAAACCTGTACGGAAGGCCTTGCTTACAAGGGCCCGGGCTTCGGCGTGGTGGCCGCCGAGTCCGGTGTGAATTTCTGCCAAAAGTTTCCACCCTTCCTCTTCGGAGATGCATCTTTGAAGGACTCCGGTAGTGATTTTTTTATACAACTCTCCCTCATGGACCCTGTAGGCTTTAGATCGCTGCACTATGCAGCATGCCTCATTTTGGTCCTCGGGAAGTTCCTGCCTAGTTAGGTAGGCCAGGAATGGTTCTGTCCACGGGGCGATGATGGCCATTATTACGTGGGCTGAAGGTATTATTTCGGTGGCAGAGCCTCCGATTATGTCAGAGTGTTCGGTATCGAGCATTTTGGTCGGGTCCGGACTATTGTTACCGGTGTCCCCTTCCCATACCACGGATGGCTTAAACAACCTTTCCAAAAAGATGTTGGGGGGATCGCATCGCGTTTTGCACCGATGCGGGCGAGGATATCCGCCGCCTGATTGTTTTCCCGAGCCACATGGTGAAATTCGAGCCCCTTGAACCGAGCTGACATCTTTAGGACGGCGTTGCGATAGGCCGCCATCTTCGGATCCTTGGCATCGAAGTCTCCATTTATTTGGGATATTGCGAGGTTCGAATCCCCACGCACCTCCAGGCGTTGAATGCCCATGGAAACTGCCATCCAGAGACCATGTAACAGGGCTTCGTATTCGGCTACGTTGTTGGAGTATGTATACAGTATATGTAGTACGTATTGAACTGTATCTCCGGTTGGGGACGTCAGGACGACGCCAGCCCCCAGACCAGCCAGCATTTTGGAGTTGTCGAAGTGCATGATCCAATTGGAGTATGCGCCATACTCTTTAGGGAGTTTGGCTTCCGTCCATTCAGCGACAAAGTCGGCCAATACTTGCGATTTAATGGCTCGCTGAGGTTTGTATGTTATGTCGAACAGGAGGAGCTCAATGGCCCATTTGGTAATCCGGCCCATGGCGTCATGGTTGTTTATAATATCATTAAGTGGCACTTCCGAGGCTACTGTAATTGAACACTCTTGAAAGTAGTGTCGCAGCTTCCGGGATGCCATGAATACCGCATAGGCTATCTTTTGATAATGTGGGTACCGTGATTTGCATGGAGTGAGGACAGTGGATACATAATATACCGGTTTTTGAAGGGGGAATTTATGTCCGTCCGCTTCTCGTCCGACGACGAGCATTGCGCTTACAACCTGATGAGTTGCCGGAATGTACAACAGCATTGGTTCGCCGATGTTTGGCGCGGCCAGGATTGAGTTGGTTGCCAGTATGGCTTTTATTTCTTCCAATCCGGCTGTGGCAGCGTCCGTCCACTCAAAGTGTTCGGTGCACCGAAGGAGGCGATAAAGGGGTAATGCCTTTTCTCCTAAGCGGGAGATAAAGCGGCTTAGAGCCGCCACACATCCAGTTAATTTCTGGATTTGTTTGAGGTCTGTTGGGGTAGCCAACTGTGACAGAGCTCGGATTTTGGCCGAATTAGCCTCAATTCCTCTACTGGAGACAATGAAGCCCAGGAGCTTTCCGGCTGGTATGCCAAAAACGCATTTTCCCGGATTGAGCTTGATGTCGTATTTTTGGAGGTTGTCGAATGTGAGCCTCAAGTCGTCTATTAGAGAGTCAACGTGCTTGGTTTTGATGACCACATCATCTACGTATGCGTCTACTGTTTTGCCGATCTGTTTCTCCAGACATGTCTGAATCATGCACTGATATGTTGCACCGGCATTTTTGAGCCCGAAAGGCATTGTGTTGAAACAGAAGGGGCCGTATGGTGTGATAAATGCCGTTACGGCTTGGTCGGACTCCGCCATCTTTGATTTGGTGGTAGCCGGAGTATGAGTCGAGGAAACACAATGACTCGTGTCCTGCGGTAGCATCGATAATCTGATCAATGCGGGGGAGGGGGAAGGGATCCTTTGGTCAGGCCTTGTTGAGGTCCTTAAAATCGACACACATGCACCAGGATTTGTCCTTCTTTGGTACCATCACCAGGTTTGCTAGCCAGTCCGGGTGTTTTAATTCTTTAATGAATCCGGCCTCTAATAACTTGGCTAGTTCTTCTCCCATAGCTTGTCTCTTAGGTTCAGAGAAACATCGAAGAGTCTGCTTGACCGGCTTGAATCCCTTTAGAATATTGAGGCTGTGCTTGGCCAGCCTGCGTGGGATTCCTGGCATGTCTGAGGGGTGCCAGGCGAATATGTCCCAATTCTCGCGCAGGAACTCTCGTAGTGCGGCGTCCACGGCGGGGTTTAACTGTGCCCCGATGGAGGCTGTTTTTGTAGGGTCCATTGGGTGGACTTGGAATTTGACTATTTCATCCGCTGGTTTAAAAGAGGTGGACTTGGATCTCTTGTCAAGTATCATGTCGTCCCTGTCCACTGTAGTGCGTAGCGCAGTTAATTCCTCGGCTGAAAGGGCCTCGGATAATGCCTCGAGGGCCAATGCGGCTATTTTGCTTTCGGCGCGGAGTGCTGTGTCCGGATCACTAGCGAGAGTGATGATTCCATTGGGCCCAGGCATTTTGAGCTTCATGTACCCATAATGGGGTATGGCTTGGAAGATCGTGAACGCATCCCGCCCTAAAAGGGCGTGGTATCCACTACTGAACGAGGCCACTTGGAATGTAATTTCTTTGGACCTATAGTTCTTCGCCATGCCGAATACCACATCTAGTGTGATTTTCCCAGCACAACATGCTTCCCGACTGGGGATGATTCCTCTGAAGGTTGTGCTACTTTGCTCAATGTGGTTCCAGTCTATTTCCACTTTTTGAAGAGTTTCCTCATAGATGAGGTTTAATCCACTGCCGCCGTCCATGAGTACTTTAGTGAGTCGAAAGCCGTCCACAATTGGACTGAGGACCAGTGCAGCTGGTGCTCGGGCTGTTCGGAATTTAGGTTCGTCACTGGCATTGAAGGTAATAGCCGTGTCGCTCCATGGATTTATTGCTGCCACGTGGCATATTTCGGCAATGCTGCGGAGTGTTCGCTTGCGCCTATTATTTGATGCAAAGGTCTTAAAGACTGTTAATACCGTATTGTTATCCCTGGGATGGTGCTCTGTGGCATCTGGGATGAGAAGATCCTCGCCACTTTTGGCCACCTGCCGGAGTATCCAACATGCTCTAAGGCTGTGTGTTGGTATGGTATCCTCTGTACTATAAATTTTGCAGGGTCCGTTGAGCCATCCCTCCAATACGGTTCCACACCCTGTAGAGAGTTTTTGCTTCTTTGTAATTAACTCGGGTGTCTTATGATAGTGCACCCTTTTACTTCGGACTGGGTGTATATTCGGAGCCGGATTATCCCAAAATTTCGTTTCGGTTTTCCAGGCACTTTCCATCGCACAGTACTTTCGTACTATGGACGCCAAGTCGGCGAAGCGTGATATGTCACGGCGTCTTATGGCGTTAAGGATTCCCTTGTCCGTGCAGTTATTGCAGAAAAACAAGACCACGTCTTCCTCGCGGCAGTCCTTAACCTTGTTCATTAGAAGGAGGAATCTGGCCCAATAATGATGTACTGTTTCATGGGGCTCTTGCCTGATGTGGGAAAGATCGTTTATGTCTGGGTGGGTGGGTGTATTTGAGTTCGAACCCTTACCCGATCTGAGACCCAGGGGCGAAGGTGTTTCCAATCTTGGAAGTTCGGATTCCAGGATGTTGCCCGATAAGTCTGGCCCGCTGCCTGACTCCAGGTTCAGGGTTTGGGTGATGTCCTCCCGTAAACGGGTATCCGGCTCGGAGAGCTCAGGAATCCGGACATAGTTAGTCCTCAAGATAGAGGAAGCATCGCCGCATTGTTCCTCCACCACCGCAACATGATGGGTGACCGGTGGAGAGTTAATCTCACTTTGATCGGGTTTAAGCCCAATCCCATCATAGTCCGTAGCAACTCCCAAGGCGGCGATGCGATCCAAGAGCTCGTTTAGGGAAGAGAGCTCCATTGGATCCATCTGCTCGGCGAATTCCGAGCCGACGTGGAGGCTATTTTCGATGACCCGGGAAGTCATCGTCGGTGCAGCAGCCGAACGGGTGGTCATGATGAAACTGCCTAGCCGCAGAGTTTGGCCGATAGCCAGGGCTCCCCCGATGGTAATGTTGTTTTTAACAACGAGACGAGGCATCCTTCCTTACGGCGACGGCACAGTGGAACTCTCAATGAAAGCACCAATGTCGGTGTCAAAACCGGCGGATCTCGGGTAGGGGGTCCCGAACTGTGCGTCTAAGGCGGATGGTAACAGGAGGCAGGGGACACGATGTTTTACCCAGGTTTGGGCCCTCTTGATGGAGGTAAAACCCTACGTCCTGCTTGATTATTCTTGATAATATGAGTAGTACAAGAGTTGATCTACCACGAGATCAGAGAGGCTAAACGCTAAAAGCTAGCCTATGGTATGATTGTATGTTGTTCTACGAACTAAAACCCTCTGGTGTATATAGACACCAGATGGGGCTAGGGTTTAAACAAGGCCGGTTACAAAGGAGGAGATATACATATCCATATTGCCTAGCTTGCCTTCTACGCCAAGTAAAAGTCCCATCTGGACACGAGATGAAGTCTTCAATCTTGTATCTTCATAGTCCAACAATCCGGCTGTCTGGAGACCCCCTAATCCAGGACTCCCTCAGGCATACTGAAAGATCTACTAATAAAAACGTGCATGCGATAGAAGAAATTAATGTTTTGAGTGGAAAGATGGATGAACTTATGAAATTATTTGCTAGTAAGAGTGTTTCTTATGATCCTAATGATATGCCCTTGTCTACTTTGATTGAGAATAATAATGAATCTATGGATGTGAATTTTGTTGGTAGGAATAATTTTGGTAACAACGCGCATAGAGGAAACTTTAATCCTAGGCCTTATCCTAGTAATCCCTCTAACAATTACGGAAATTCCTACAACAACTCTTATGGAAATTTCAATAAGATTTCCTCTGAATTTGAGAATAGTGTTAAGGAATTTATGAATTCGCAAAAGAATTTCAATGCTTTGCTTGAAGAGAAATTGCTTAAAGTTTATGATTTGGCTAGGAACGTTGATAGAATATCTCTTGATGTTGATTCTTTAAAGCTTAGATCTATTCCTCCTAAGCATGATATCAATGAGTCTCTGTGACGCCCCCGATTCGATCGTACACTAATCATACACGCAAACGTGTACGATCAAGATCAGGGACTCAAGGGAAGATATCACAACACAACTCTACAAATAAAATAAGTCATACAAGCATCATATTACAAGCCAGGGGCCTCGAGGGCTCGAATACAAGAGCTCGATCATAGATGAGTCAGCGGAAGCAACAATATCTGAGTACAGACATAAGTTAAACAAGTTTGCCTTAAGAAGGCTAGCACAAACTAGGATACAGATCGAAAGAGGCGCATGCCTCCTGGCTGTGATCCTCCTAAACTACTCCTGGTCGTCGTCAGCGGGCTGCACGTAGTAGTAGGCACCTCCCGAGTAGTAGTAGTCGTCATCGACGGTGGCGTCTGGCTCCTGGGCTCCAACGTCTGGTCGCAACAATCGGGTGTAGGAAGGGGAAAAAAAGAGAGCAAAGCAACCGTGAGTACTCATCCAAAGTACTCGCAAGCAAGGAGCTACACTACATATGTATGCATTGGTATCAAATGGAATAAGGGTATCATATGTGGACTGAACTGCAGAATGCGGGAATAAAAGGGGGGATAGCTAGTCCTTTCGAAGACTACGCTTCTGGTAATCTCCATCTTGCAGCAGGAGAAGAGACTAGATGGTAAGTTCACCAAGTAGCATCGTGTAGCATAATCCTAACCGACGATCCTCCCCTCGTTGCCCTGTGAGAGAGCGATCGCCGATTGTATCTGGCACTTGGAAGGGTGTGTTTTATTAAGTATCCGGTTCTAGTTGTCATAAGGTCAAGGTACAACTCCGGGTCGTCCTTTTACCGAGGGACACGGCTATTCGAATAGATAAACTTCCCTGCAGGGGTGCACCACATTTCCCAACACGCTCGATCCCCTTTGTTCGGACACACTTTTCTGGGTCATGCCCGGCCTCGGAAGATCAACACGTCGCAGCCCTACCTAGGCACAATAGAGAGGTCAGCACGCCGGTCTAAATCCTATGGCGCAGGGGTCTGGGCCCATCGCCCATTGCACACCTGCACGTTGCGTACGCGGCCGGAGAGCAGGCCTAGCAACCTCCATTACATAGGAAGTTGCGTTACGCGGTCCAACCCGGCGCGCGCCGCTCAGTCGCTGACGTCACGAAGGCTTCGGCTAATACCACGACGTCGAGTGCCCATAACTGTCCCCACGTAGATGGTTAGTGCGTATAGGCCAATGACCAGACTCAGATCAAATACCAAGATCTTGTTAAGCGTGTTAAGTATCCGCGAACGCCGACCAGGGACAGGCCCACCTCTCTCCTAGGTGGTCTCAACCTGCCCTGTCGCTCCGCCTCAAGGTAACAATCGGGGGCCGTCGGGAGCTCAGGCCCACCACTACCTGGATGGAGCCACCTGCCCCTTCAGCCCCCATCTCCGAACAGTATCATAAGTAATGTAACAGTATAAGTATATAGCATATGCCCGTGATCACCTCCCGAAGTGATCACGGCCCAGTAGTATAGCATGGCAGACGGACAAGAGTGTAGGGCCACTGATGGAGCACTAGCATCCTATACTAAGCATTAGGATAGCAGGTAAAGGTAACAACAGTAGTAGCAAGGACATGCTATGCATCAGAATAGGATTAACGAAAAGCAGTGACATGCTACACTACTCTAATGCAAGCAGTATAGAGAAGAGTAGGCGATATCTGGTGATCAAAGGGGGGGCTTGCCTGGTTGCTCTGGCAAGAGAGAGGGTCGTCTTTGGTGTAGACGAACACACGGACATCGGCACCGGTCTCAGAGTCTACCGGAAAGAAGTAACGGAGGGGGAACACAATAAATAACAGAGCAATCAAATGTAACACAAAGCAAGATGCGGCAATATGCAGCGCTAGGGGTGACCTAACGTAGTGGTAGGTGATACCGGCAAAGGGGGGAAACATCCAGGAAAGTATCCCCGGTGTTCCGCGTTTTCGGACAGATGAACAGGAGGGGAAAAGTTGAGTGTTTGCTATGCTAGGGATGCGTGACGGACGAATGGGCTGCGTATCCGGATTCGTCTCGTTTTTCTGATCAACTTTCATGTAGAAAGTTTTTCGATCTAAGCTACGGTTTAGTTTCTATTAATTTCCAAAGTTTTAATTCATTATCGGAATTAACATAATTAATTTAAATAGATAAAAGTCATTATTGTGTCAGCATGACATCATCATGATGTCATCAGTCAACAGTCTGTTTGACTGGTCAAACTAGCACGTGGGTCCCGGTTGCCATTGACTAACACTAATTAACAGTTTATTTAGTTAATAAGTTAATTATGTTAATTAACAGGATTGATTAAGCTAATTGACTTATTAAATAATATTAATTATTTTTTAAACCTATTTTTATAAATAACAGGGAAGTGGGGCCCCCTGGTTAGTTGGTCGGGGGGGGGGGGGGGGGGGCGGGGGGGGGGGGGGGGGGGGGGGGCTAGCGGGCGACAGGCTAACGGGGATGCGGGCATGGGCGCCCGCCTGAACAGACACGGGCGCGTGGGTGCGCCTGGGCGCCGGAGGCAGCAGCGCGGGAAGGAGGGGCTGGGCGCGGCTGTCACGACCGGTTTTCCAATAAAAATATTTATTGAGAAACCAATCTTTTGAGTCCAGTATGAGAGAAATCCTCCCCACTGGTAGACAATTTCTTGATACAATAAGCTAGTAGCATAGAATATATTACAAGGTCGAGCTAAGGCTGCTCAACAATTTATTACAAGCACGCCAATAATTATACATAATGGCGGATATGATACAGTGGTGTGGTGGCATACTACTGACTCGAGAATAGGGTGGTGATGGTAAATCACAGTGGGGAGTGAGATACATGACTCTAAAACTGGCATCTCATCAAGCGTCGAGGTGAGGCTCGATGAACTTATTCGGGTAGCGGAAGCGGATATAATACAGTGACCAAATCCAGGGTCGCACGAGACTGACTGGGATTCCTCTAGGCGTCGGACTCGCTATCAAACTCTTCATCCATGAGATCGCCTTCGTCAGCATCTGGCTAAATCAACAAGCCAGGTGAGTACTTTGAAAGTACTCGCAAGACAGTTCGGACGTAAGATATAACAAATGCATGCATGAATGCGTCATGATTAATTTACCGATGCAAAATTCAAAATTTAGCAAGCAAGGTAAGTAAAAAGGGAATCGGTGGTAGTCCGCCTGAAAACCCAACAAAAATAATAGGAAACCGATCGGGTGTTTGAAGCGACGCCTCGAAGGGTGAACAAATAAATAGAGATCATGCCACAGTCGGGCGTCTAAGCGACACCACGTAAAGGGCTTAAACTGAAAATAAAAGACATGCGTGCTACAGTCGGACGTCGGGGCGACATCACAGAAAGGGCTTATATTGAAAGTAAATAACAGTACTGCCGCAGTCGGACGTCTGAGCGACATCGCAGAAAGGGCTTTTATTGAAAGTAAATAATAGCAATGCCATAGTCGGACCTCGGGGCGACATCACAGAAAGGGCTTATGTTGAAAGTAAATAACAACACTGCCGCAGTCGGACGTCTGAGCGACATCGCAGAAAGGGCTTTTATTGAAAGTAAATAATAACAATGCCACAGTCGGACGTTGGGGCGACATCACAGAAAGGGCTTATGTTGAAAGTAAATAACAGCACTGCCGCAGTCGGACGTCTGAGCGACATCGCAGAAAGGGCTTTTATTCACAAGGAAATAATACTCATAATAAATATTCAACTCATGATAATAAACGAGTTAGTCCATCCACAGGAATAAACATTTAACCGGACTTAGCATTCATGAGATTCACCGGAGTTTTCTGTCACTGACACTCATTAGGATAAGATAATACCGAACTTGGACATGGAATTGATGATTCAAGGAATATATGACTCTGCAGAGTTTTGTACGAAAATTTTCCCACAGCCAACGGATTTCCGTAGTCACGAAGGACTAGTTCCGTTTACGGTATTTCGGAAGAAAACATAGCTAACCAATACACACCCATCCTACCTCTCGATGCCAGGAATCACCCTAGGCATCATCCAAGAAAAACTTTTGAGACGGGGAGATCACAATCTCGAATAGCATGGGATCAAATTTATATACGCGCTCTCTAAGGGGTGCCCCCCTCTCGGTCCCAACCGGAAACACCCATGCCCCCTGACCGGATGACTGGCTTTAATCCAGGGCCATGGAAAAAATCTTTTGTCACAAGGGGCTCTACTAGACGGTGTGTATGGCAGTGGGGCCATAGATTGGGTTTAACCCCATCAATTTAACTAGTCAACAGAGGGTTTGTGGCCCACATGTAATAGGAACATTAGTAATTAGGGATTAAATTAACAAGGTCCACACATGTTATTAAGTGGCCTTTTAACTAAAAGGATTTTTAGTGCGATGAGACTACCTGTCATGGACAGGTTAGGCTGAACTAAACCTAACTAATCTAATTAGCACTAAGCAATTTGGATAGGGCCGGCCACACACACATGAGTACATGACACACACACGCACACAGCTGTGCTATGCCACCACGGCGCGGCCGGCCGGCAGCAAATGAGCACCACCAGCGAGCAGCACATGGGAGCCAGCAGTAGCTGGCAGCAGCGCCAGCCAATGGGTGTGGGCGGCAGCAAACAACAGTAGGAACAAGTAACGAGCAGCAGAACACGGCAGCAGCGCGAGCAGCAGGCCGCGGGCATGGGCACGCGCGCCCAAGGCGCAGCAGAGGCAGGTGGATGCGCACGGAGCCGTGCGCGAGGCGGCGCGGGGTGCTGGCACCTACGCGGACCGAGATGGGCCAGCGCGCACCGGACAGCTTCGGGCGGCCATGGCGGTCGAGCACAGGGCGGGCCTCAACGGCGACGGGTCGAGGTAGTGAAAGTGGGGATTTGGGGGAAAAGCTCATCGCGGAGCTGTAGGCGTGCTCGGGAAGATCGGGGACGGACCGGAGCGGTGGCAATCGACGGCGGACGACGACGACGTACGTGGTGGAAACGAGGTCGATGGCGAACGTACGGGCCGTCTCGGCTCGATTTGGTGCACGTGAAACACGAATACGGCAGCTGCGGATCTCCTGGACGTCTTCCCGCGCGAGGGCGACGACGGTGGCCGCGGTAACAACGACGACGAACGCAGTCACCGCATCGAGCCCGAGCTCGATTTCGGGACAAAGAGGAGAGGGGCGAAGGGGGATCGAGAGGCGATCGGACGAGCACAGGGTTTCGGTTGGGCGTGTTTATAGGCCAAGGGAGGGCACGTGGAGGCCATCCATGGTCATGGCAGCTTGGATGCTCGCCACGCCCTGCCTCTGCCCCTGTAGCGTGAGGTAGAGGATGGCCTAGGTGGGTTGGGCTGCACTGTGGCCATTAGGGCCCAGCGTAGCAGTAGGCCTCTAGTTCTTTTACTTTTCGCTGTTATTTTTCTATTTTGTAATTTGTACACTGTTCTGCATTAAGTAGAGCGACCAATTAATTTTTGTAAAAAGTATAACTTGTCTTAATAAATAATATGTCATATTTAGCACTGCCATAAAAAGTATGAACCTTATTTGAATTCATTTGAATTTTTTTAAATACAAAATATTTAATTTGGGGCTGTTTGGTCCAGATTAAAATATTTTAATCGCATTTTAATAAGTCAAATAATGTTGGTTTATTCACGAACATTAGTTAGCAAATTTGCGCAACATAGTGAACATTTTTGTTTTACCGTTTGAAGAAATAATAACTTAAATTTATTTTAATTTGAATTTGAATTCGGTTTAGAACAAAGTGAGGTTTAGAAAAAATAATTGCGATGACATGGAACCATTAGGGTGTGATTACTGTAGCTTAGTTATCGGGGTGTTACAAATCTCCTCCACTACAAGAAATCTCGTCCCGAGATTTAAGAGGTTGTGTAAGGGGGAAAGGTTTGGTTACGAAATTCTATCGAGTCTTCTCGGTCTCGGTTGCTTTTCGTGAAGGGGTCGATCTATTAAGTGGATGTCTTCATTTCTCTACTTCAAGTCATCATGATGAAGCCGGGATCCTTTCTTCAGGATCTTCACCGTACTTACGAAAGGGTAAGAAGGGAAAACATATGGATGGATTCTAACATGATCGAGCATCAGACGGTTAACTCAGGGAAGAAGCATAAGTATCTCTCGATTTGAAACTTAATAAGATATCGAGAGCAAAGTAAGAAGGTACCATGAGAAGTTTCAAATGGACATGCAATCGTTCGATGCCTAATCAAAAGGTGAAAGGGTTTCAGGGCAACGAGAATAGGTATTGCGCCTCATACCAGAATAGATCACTAAGAAGGTGGCTCGTGAATTACACACGAAGCCAAGCGTGAGGAATAACCTTGGGAACAGGGATGTACAGGAGAGTCAGGTTTCGATCTTCTGGAACTGTGGGTTATGGGCCCACCATGTGAGTTAATGGTAGGAAGGGCGGTGACGTCTTGTATGACCATGTAGGCAAGACATGTCAGCGGATAACCTGTTAGTTATGTCAGCAACAACGTCGGTACCAAGGGCGAGGGACGAAGAGAACCATCTTCCTGCTCGTTGAACGAGGCGGACCAATAGGAAAAGTTCTCGTCCATCGGTGGTTACCGGAATGTCATCAACAATAGTAACAGGGTCTTACCGACACGATTGTACACCTAGGCGTTTACATAAGTAGAAGAATATTACTGCTTAGATCATATAGATCGCCGAAAAGGTTAAACAAACCAATGTAAAGGAAATGTGATCATCAGATTAAACAGAGTAATGGAAAGGAAAATGTGTTTAAACACATATTTCAGGGGTATATCCTTCCCAATGGCAAGCAGAGCATGATATCCATGACGGGATATAACATAGAAAACCCTTTAGGAAAAGGGAGAGAAATTTCATGCCATTACCCATACAACGGTGTTTGGATAATTGATAAAGAAAATGTAGCTTTGTGCTTCAAATGTTCTTATTGAAAATCGGAGTACCAGTGACATGCTTCGAGATAGCATTGACCTGGTTTTCAAGCAAAGGTCAGACTCTGGATACACGAAGGATCCATCAGGAACAAGTTGTAGAATAAGTCTTACAATTTCCTCATGGATGAATGGATAAGCTTGCGGAAAGGGAAACCATAACACTAGGTGCTCCGTCCAGGTGTGCTAGGCATGACATCACCTTACTCGGTCATGTAAAGGTGTTATAACTCCTGGAAATATGTTCCAACCATCATATATGACCAAGATTCAGATCTGATTGGTGTCAGGATACCTCAGACTCAAGATGCATGAGAAGAAAAGTGCAACACAAATTGACGAGATGACATTGTAATATCCTCGGGAAATGAACTATGGACACGAGTTCCGAAACAAGAGTTCATCATTAAATCAAGGAGAGGGTGAGGAGGTGGCTGATGGACTCAGCGCCAATTCATTGAGATTCCCAAAAAGATGGATTTCCACAATTATATGAACACGGACATAACATTTGTCAGATCAAATGATATAATGATGTATGCTCGAGGAAAACAAACACAATTAACATTGGTTGAAGGGTGCACCCGAAATATGTGCTTAGGTAGCAAAATCAATGTTAGAATGGTGATTCAATAACCAATAAACTAAGAATCAAGCTATCAACCATTAACTTCAAGCAATAGGGTTGCTAGAAGTTTTGAAATTACACATCAAAGTTAAATGGCTCGTATCCCGGTTAGAAACAACACGGGGACCAAGATATGAACGGAGATGACGAGAAGTATTACTATATCAAGAATTCTTAAGAGGTGGTGAAATTCTCACAACATTATTGACATAAAAGATGGTAATACTCCAAGGTAGAACATAACATAAGTTGGATAGCAAGGAACTCAAGGTACAACACAAACCGTGAACCAGTTTTGTGTTGCGGAAATGCAAGAATGTTGTCGATGTTAACACAATCATCGTGGGGGCAAGGATGATATCTCTCATCATGAATTTGACTGATATCCTGGAAACACTCAAAATGTTGATTATGATCACGACACATTTGTCGAGAGGTTTCATGAAGATGTAATCGATCGGCGATGACATCAAGTCAAAGAAATGATGAAGCAAAAGGTTATTGGAACCAAAGGTACGACCCAAACTCGAAATCGATCTTGTTGTTCAAGGCGAAATGATACGACGAGGAAGATCGGCATAAGGTTATCTCATCATCGAAAATTGTGCTCCGGGAAGAAGGACCAGGTAGCACAGTTAAAATTTAGAACAAAATGATATAGTCGATCAGACTAGGAATGACGTGATGGAGTATTAAACTTCTCAACCACAAAGTACTAGGAGTACTGAATCACAGGGGTGATTCGATTCACTAATCGGTGTTCTCGGTTGACGACAACCCAGAACCCATGGAGTGACTATGACGGGGAAAGGCGCTACTTCATCAGGAATGCATAAGATATAGTGTAACCGGTTGATATCCTCGAGATACCAGGGGGGTATACTCGAAGGTAGATTAAAATAAAGGTTGGACTGGGGCATTGATCCGCAGAAGACAAATGCTTAAACTTGGCCGAGAAATGGGATCAAGGAAGAACAATATGGTCGAAACCATAACTGTAAGGGATCCAATTTAATGACACCGAAAGAATTACCCAAATGATCAAATATTTTGCGAGAAGCTTCCATGATAAGTTCCACATCGGGTCCATGGGCATGAACACAAAGTTCAAGATCGACTCCCACTTCTGTAATGCATAACCTTTCATTCACTTCTCGTTTACGAAGAAGTTGTGGTGTTGAAATTTTATCTGGCGAAGCACCAGAATAGTATGTCTCGTGAAAACTTTCGGGTTCACACATATTAGAAAAGGCATAGGTTCAACCCATCGGGGACTCTTTGGAACATAAACCACAAACTTCAGGAGTAAATAACTCAAGCTCGAAGGCAGAGCATGGTTGAGAAAGCAGCGGATACAATTTACCAAAGGC
Source organism: Triticum urartu (assembly GCF_003073215.2). Classification (NCBI taxonomy): domain Eukaryota; kingdom Viridiplantae; phylum Streptophyta; class Magnoliopsida; order Poales; family Poaceae; genus Triticum; species Triticum urartu. Next base: position 63,958,710 of record NC_053027.1, read on the forward strand.
AGTATGTATCCGAGGAAAGGCTCACAAGGTTATTGAATATAAAGGACGTTGTTGGATAAAATCCAACAAAGGATCTGGTGGTCCATAAGGGATCTGATGCGAGCATCGGTACTCAACCAGAAGAAGAAAGAATGCAAGGAGATCAGATGATAGAAACACCTGACTTAATTCAAAGCTTAATTGCAAAGGAAGTATGAATTCCAAAACAGGGGATCATAAGCAATGCTCTGATTAGGGATGGATAAGTTGAATAGACTTAGGGATACATTCGACGACAACTTGATTGGTCGAGGACCAGCTCATGTTCAAAATGACGTTTGAGCCGGAAGGATGAATCCTAGGATCCGATTGAGGATTGCGAGCATTCGCAACATATCGAATCAAGTGACTCAAAATGATAGTGACATAGGATGTCAACAGAGATTACTAGAAGTATGGAATTAACCATAATGCAGGAAAGCAAGGAATTCAAGAGCAATGGGCTGCTGAGGTTTTCCAGAAAATCGAATGGTATTTCGAGGACTTTTGTGAAACACATGAACAACTAGGGATGACCGGATACTCGGCAAGTGCGAAGAATTATCCGTAGGGGTATTTATGTGGCAAGGAACTGCAAGGCAGTAGGCACAAAGTATACTCGGAATAATAGAGACAATTTCGGGGTATCTTGTAATAACAAGATCAAGGGGAATGATTGTATGAATGGTAAGTGTACGTGGTTATCCATAGGGGTAGCGATGATAGGGAATTGCAAAAGCAACGGGCACCAAGTCTCGAGGGAACATCGGAGAGTAACTTCGAAATCATCTGGTGCAACCGGCGATCATCTGGACGGAAGGGGCTCTCCGGGAGAAAGTGGTGATGAGAACTTAGAGTTATAATTTGTAAGATCATTTAACCCGAATAGAAGAGAGAGCAGAATCCCAGAGTATAGACGAGGAATAAAAGATCCTAATACCACCCAATAGCGACGTGGGCCCATGGGCCGCACAACCAAGTTAGTAAAACAATTTCCATCGACTAGACTCAACTTCGGCCAAGGAGTGTGGAAGGGGGATTCCTACAGGCAGTCGTCTCTGATACCAACTTGTGACGCCCCCAATTCGACCGTACACTAATCATACACACAAACGTGTACGATCAAGATCAGAGGACTCACGGGAAGATATCATAACACAACTCTACAAATAAAATAAGTCATACAAGCATCATATTACAAGCCAGGGGCCTCGAGGGCTCGAATACAAGAGCTCGATCATATACGAGTCAGCGGAAGCAACAATATCTGAGTACAGACATAAGTTAAACAAGTTTGCCTTAAGAAGGCTAGCACAAACTGGGATACAGATCGAAAGAGGCGCAGGCCTCCTGCCTGGGATCCTCCTAAACCACTCGTTGGTCGTCGCCAACGGGCTGCACGTAGTAGTAGGCACCTCCCGAGTAGTAGTAGTAGTAGTAGTCATCAACAGTGACGTCTGGTTCCTGGACTCCATCGTCTGGTCGTAGCAATCGGGTATAGAAAGGGGAAAAAGAGGGAGCAAAGCAACCGTGAGTACTCATCCAAAGTACCGCAAGCAAGGAGCTACACTACATATGTATGCATTGGTAATCAAATGGAATAAGGGTATCATATGTGGACTGAACTGCAGAATGCCGGAATAGAGGGGGATAGCTAGTCCTATCGAAGACTACGCTTCTGCCACCTCCATCTTGCAGCAGAAGAAGAGAGTAGATGGTAAGTTCACCAAGTAGCATCGCATAGCATAATCCTAACCGATGATCCTCCCCTCGTCGCCCTGTGAGAGAGCGATCACCGGTTGTATCTGGCACTTGGAAGGGTGTGTTTTATTAAGTATCCGGTTCTAGTTGTCATAAGGTCAAGGTACAACTCCAAGTCGTCCTGTTACCGAAGACCACGGCTATTCGAATAGATTAACTTCCCTGCAGGGGTGCACCACATACCCAACACGCTCGATCCCATTTGGCCGGGCACACTTTTCTGGGTCATGCCCGGCCTCGAAAGATCAACAAGCTGCAGCCCTACCTAGGCACAACAGAGAGGTCAGCACATCGGTCTAAATCATATGGCGCAGGGGTCTGGGCCCATCGCCCATTGCACACCTGCATGTTGCGAGGGCGGCCGGAAGCAGACCTAGCCTAGCAGGCATTCCAGTCTAATCCGACGCGCGCCGCTCAGTCGCTGACGTCACAAAGTCTTCGGCTGATACCACGACGTTGAGTGCCCATAACTGTCCCCGCGTAGATGGTTAGTGCGTATAGGCCAGTGGCCAGACTCAGATCAAATACCAAGATCTCGTTAAACGTGTTATCTTGAAATAACCGCGAACGCCGACCAAGGCCAGGCCCACCTCTCTCCTAGATGGTCTCAAGCTGCCCTGTCGCTCCGCCACAAAGTAACAGTTGGGGGCCGTCGGGAACTCAGGCCCACCACTACCTGGATGGAGCCACCTGCCCCTTCAGCCCCCATCTTCAAACAGTATCACCGATAATGTAACAGTGTAAAGTATATAGTATATGCCTGTGATCACCTCCCGAAATGATCACGGCCCAGTAGTATAGCATGGCAGACGGACAAGAGTGTAGGGTCACTGATGGAACACTAGCATCCTATACTAAGCAGTAGGATAGCAGGTAAGGTATCAACAGTTGTAGCAACAATGACAGGCTATGCATCATGATAGGATTAACGAAAAGCAGTAACATGCTACACTACACTAATGCAAGCAGTATAGAGAAGAGTAGGCGATATCTGGTGATCAAGGGGGGGGGGGCGCTTGCCTGGTTGCTCTGGCAAGAGAGAGGAGTCGTCAACACCGTAGTCGTACTGGATAGCAGCGGTGTCGGTCTCAGTGTCTAGCGAGAGAAGAGGGGGAAGAAACTATAAATATTAAGCAAACAGATGCATAGTGATGCAAGACATGACAAAGCGTGATGCTGGGTGCGCCCTAACGCGGTATGAGGTGGTACCGATGAAGGGGAGAACCATCTGGGAAAATATCCCTGGTGTTTCGCGTTTTCAGACAGATGAATCGAAGGGGGAAAGTTGCATGTTCGCTATGCTAGGGATACGTGGTGGATGAACGGGCTGCGTATCCGGATTCGTCTCGTCGTTCTGAGCAATTTTCATGTACAAAGTTTTTTTCATCTGAGTTACGGTTTGTTTTATATTAATTTTTAAAGTTTTAACAACATTATAAAATTGTTTAATTCGAAAATTTAAATAGAAAATCTTTTGTCACAAGGGGCTCTACTAGACGGTGTGTATGGCAGTGGGGCCATAGATTGGGTTTGACCCCGTCAATTTAACTAGTCAACAGAGGGTTTGTGGCCCACATGTAATAGGAACATTAGTAATTAGGGATTAAATTAACAAGGTCCACACATGTTATTAAGTGGCCTTTTAACTAAAAGGATTTTTAGTGCGATGAGACTACCTGTCATGGACAGGTTAGGCTGAACTAAACCTAACTAATCTAATTAGCACTAAGCAATTTGGATAGGGCCGGCCACACACACATGAGTACATGACACACACACGCACACAGCTGTGCTATGCCACCACGGCGCGGCCGGCCGGGCAGCAAATGAGCACCACCAGCGAGCAGCACATGGGAGCAGCAGTAGCTGGCAGCAGCGCCAGCAATGGGTGGTGGCGGCAGCAAACAACAGTAGGAACAAGTAACGAGCAGCAGAACACGGCAGCAGCGCGAGCAGCAGGCCCGCGGGCATGGGCACGCGCGCCCAAGGCGCAGCCAGAGGCAGGTGGATGCGGCACGGAGCGTGCGCGGAGCGGCGCGGGGTGCTGGCACCTACGCGGACCGAGATGGGCCAGCGCGCACGGACAGCTTCGGCGGCCATGGCGGTCGAGACAGGGGGGGGCTCAACGGCGGACGGCGCGAGGGAAGGGGAATTTGGGGGAAAAGCTCATCGCGGAGCTGTAGGCGTGCTCGGGAAGATCGGGGACGGACCGGAGCGGTGGCAATCGACGGCGGACGACGACGACGTACGCGGTGGAAACGAGGTCGATGGCGAACGTACGGGCCGTCTCGGCTCGATTTGGTGCACGTGAAACACGAATACGGCAGCTGCGGATCTCCTGGACGTCTTCCCGCGCGAGGGCGACGACGGTGGCCGCGGTAACAACGACGACGAACGCAGTCACCGCATCGAGCCCGAGCTCGATTTCGGGACAAAGAGGAGAGGGGCGAAGGGGGATCGAGAGGCGATCGGACGAGCACAGGGTTTCGGTTGGGCGTGTTTATAGGCCAAGGGAGGGCACGTGGAGGCCATCCATGGTCATGGCAGCTTGGATGCTCGCCACGCCCTGCCTCTGCCCCTGTAGCGTGAGGTAGAGGATGGCCTAGGTGGGTTGGGCTGCACTGTGGCCATTAGGGCCCAGTGTAGCAGTAGGCCTCTAGTTCTTTTACTTTTCGCTGTTATTTTTCTATTTTGTAATTTGTACATTGTTCTGCATTAAGTAGAGCGACCAATTAATTTTTGTAAAAAGTATAACTTGTCTTAATAAATAATATGTCATATTTAGCACTGCCATAAAAAGTATGAACCGTATTTGAATTCATTTGAATTTTTTTAAATAGAAAATATTTAATTTGGGGCTGTTTGGTCCAGATTAAAATATTTTAATGGCATTTTAATAAGTCAAATAATGTTGGTTTATTCACGAACATTAGTTAGCAAATTTGCGCAACATAGTGAACATTTTTTTTACCATTTGAAGAAATAATAACCTAAATTTATTTTAATTTGAATTTGAATTCGGTTTAGAACAAAGTGAGGTTTAGAAAAAATAATTGCGATGACATGGAACCATTAGGGTGTGATTACTGTAGCTTAGTTACCGGGGTGTTACATTCGCCTAATCGGATCCTGAGTTTGGACTATGTAGGTGAGACTGCCGGCAAAAGTCGTACTCCGATTGTAGCCGGAGTCGTCGATGGTGGCGCCTTCAGGCATTGCTCCCTCGTTGGAGGCATCGATGTAGCTGCTCTTAGCTTGTCTTTTCCGACGTCCTCCGGGGAAAACCATTGATCTAGTTTAGATCAGACGATAGAGGTGCTATCTGGCGTCACGTTCTCTCTTGGGGGCATCGTCTTGGAGGTGGATTCGGTTAGAGGGACCCATGGCTCGTGGATGTATGCGTTGTATGCCATTTGGCGTCGTCTATATGGTTTTTTGGTCTAGTTTCCCTCATAAACTGGACCAACCATCTATCTATTGAATGAATTGAGCAGTTCTCCTGCTAACATTAAAAAAAATGTTCACACTGGACGACCTAGACATTTTTGCAATCTAATACCGTGTCTACAAATTTTTCCAAACCGGTCTTGATGTTTGAAATCCAATAAATTGGAACCAAAGTAGGGAAAGTTTGAGGGCGCCCGGACCTCCGCTACGTTGGACCCGGACATGCCCGGCTGTAGGAGAATAGGTTTTGGCAATGCAACTGTCGATGTATTGATCGGGTGCAAAGTGAGTTGGAAGACGATAGGCTGAACTATTCTCTGTATTGATCTGTCCATGGATCAATTACAACATATAGTCATATACATGAGGTTGAGTACAACAGGTAGCTCGATGGAGTCGACACGCAGGCTTGAGCTGTCGTCACGATCGTATAAACTAGGGAGTAATGTGTACAAGAGTACAAAGTTGCACACAAGCTATATTACATGTGAACATCCCCCCCTCAGCCGGAACGCCATTCAGAAGGGCATTGAGGTTGCCTCGAAACTAATGGAATACCTGTGTAGGGAGCCCCTTGGTGAACAAGTCTGCAAACCGAGAGCTGGACGATACATGCAATACACGGGCCTCACCGAAGGCTACTCGATCACGAACAAAATGAAGGTCAACCTCAATGTGCTTTGTACGTTGATGCTGGAATGGGTTGGAGGAAATGTATGAAGCGTTGATGTTGCCACAATACACAATGCTGGCTTGGGAAGGAGGTCTTCGAAGCTCATGCAATAGTTGACTAAGCCAACAAAGACTCGGCCACACAGTTCGCAACACCCCTATACTCCGCATCTGCACTCGACCGTGAGACTGTAGCTTGCCTTTTGGAAGACAACGACAAAAGATTTTGCCCAAGAAATACACAAAAACCAGATGTGGACTTGCGGGTGTCGGGACAACCGGCCCAATCCGCATCCGTGTAGGCCATAAGCTCATGAGAGGAGGACTTGTATAGTTTGAAGCCATAGTGAGAAGTGCTATGCAAATACTGGAGGATGTGCTTGATGAGCTACATATGGGAATCGCGTGGTGCATGCATGAAGAGGGAAACTTGTTGCATGGCATAGGCAAGGTTGGGCCGAGTGAGGGTAAGATATTGAAGAGCTCCAGTGAGGATGTGATACAAGGTGGGGTTGTCTAAGAAGTTCCCATCCCCGGCAGAAATCTTGGAGTGGGTGTCAACTGGTGTATAAACAAGTTTGCAATTAAGCATGTTTGCCCGTTTGAGGATCTCCAGAACATCCTGTTGTTGACACAAAGATAGACCGGAGGTGTTGGGTGTGACGTTTATGCCAAGGAAGTGATGAAGCTCACCAAGATCTGTCATGGAGAACTCCCATTTGAGAGCATGGATGACATGTTGGAGGGTGTGGGGGTGCTAGCAGTGAGGATGATATCATCCACATAGACAACAAGATATGCAATGGAGTCACCATGATGCAATATGAAGAGGGAGGAGTCACTCTTGGAGGCTAGAAAGCCAAGGGAAAGGAGGAATGACCAAAATCAGTTAAACCATGTGTGGGAGGCTTATTTCAAGACATATAGAGACTTATGAAGTAAGTGCACATGATCTGGATGGTGAGGATCAACAAAACTAGAAGTTTGAGCGCAGTACACCATCTCCTTGAGAGCTCCATGAATGAATGCATTCTTGACATCACATTGATGAATGGGCCAGAAGCTTGATAACCCACAAGTATAGGGAATCGCAACAGTTTTCGAGGGTAGAGTATTCAACCCAAATTTATTGATTCGACACAAGGGGAGCCAAAGAATATTCGCAAGTATTAGCAGTTGAGTTGTCAATTCAACCACACCTGAAAGACTTAATATCTGCAACAAAGTATTCAGTAGCAAAGTAGTATGATAGTGATGGTAACAGTAGCAGTTTTGTAGTGATTGTAACAACAGTAGCAACGAAAGTAACTTAGCAAAGATCAATGTGCGAAAAGTTCGTAGGCATTGGATCAATAATGATAATTGTGCTAGATAATATTCATCATGTAGTAGTCATGACCTAGGGTGACACAGAACTAGCTCCAATTCATCAATACAATGTAGGCATGTATTGTTGGGGAACGTAGTAATTTCAAAAAATTTCGTACGCACACGCAAGATCATGGTGATGCATAGCAACGAGAGGGAAGAGTGTGTCCACATCCCCTCGTAGACCGAAAGCGGAAGCGTTAGCACAACGCGGTTGATGTAGTCGTACGTCTTCATGATCCGACCGATCAAGCACCGAACGTATGACACCTCCGAGTTTTGCACACGTTCAACTCGATGACGTCCCTCGAACTCCGATCCAGCCGAGCTTATGAGGGAGAGTTCCGTCAGCACACATGGCGTGGTGACGATGATGATGTTCTACCGACACAGGCTTTGGCTAAGCACCGCTACGATATGACCGAGGTGGATTATGGTGGAGGGGGGCTCCGCACACAGCTAAGAGATCCAAGGGATCAATTGTTATGTCTCTAGGGGTGCCTCCCTCCCCGTATATAAAGGAGTAGAGGAGGGGGAGGGGGCCGGCCCACCCTTGGCGCGCCCCCATGAGGAGTCCTACTCCCACCGGGAGTAGGACTCCCCCATTTCCATGTTGGAGTAGGAGAGGATAGGGAAGGAGAAAGAGGGAGAAAGGAAAGGGGGGCGCCGCCCCCCTTCCTAGTCCAATTCGGACTTGGGAGGGGAGGGGCGCATGGCTGCCCCTTGGCCGCCTCTCTTCTTCCACTAATTGGGCCCATGAGGCCCATTAACCTCCGGGGGGTTCCGGTAACCCCCCGATACTCCGGTATATATCCGATCACCCCTGGAACCATTCCGGTGTCCGAATATAGTCGTCCAATATATCAATCTTCATGTCTCGACCATTTCGAGACTCCTCGTCATGTCCGTGATCACATCCGGGACTCCGAACTACCTTCGGCACATCAAAACACATAAACTCATAATATAACCGTCATCGAACTTTAAGCGTGCAGACCCTACGAGTTCGAGAACTATGTAGACATGACCGAGACATGTCTCCGGTCAATAACCAATAGCGGAACCTGGATGCTCATATTGGCTCCTACATATTCTACGCTGATCTTTATCGGCAAACCGCATAACAACATATGTTGTTCCCTTTGTCATCGGTATGTTACTTGCCCGAGATTCGATCGTCGGTATCTCAATACCTAGTTCAATCTCGTTACCGGAAAGTCTCTTTACTCGTTCCGTAATACGTCATCACGCAACTAACTCATTAGTTGCAATGCTTGCAAGGCTTAAATGATGTGTATTACCGAGTGGGCCCAGAGATACCTCTCCGACAATCGGAGTGACAAATCCTAATCTCAAAATACGCCAACCCAACAAGTACCTTTGGAGACACCTGTAGAGCACCTTTATATCACCCAGTTACGTTGTGACGGTTGGTAGCACACAAGTGGTTCCTCCGGTAATGGGAGTTGCATAATCTCATAGTCACATGAACATGTATGAGTCACGAAGAAAGCATAGGCACAATCTAAACGATCAAGGTGCTAAGCTAATGGAATGGTTCATGTCAATCAGATCATTCAACTAATGATGTGACCTCGTTAATCAAATAACAACTCATTGTTCATGGTCAGGAAACATAACCATCTTTGATTAACGAGCTAGTCAAGTAGAGGCATACTAGTGACACTTTGTTTGTCTATGTATTCACACATGTATTATGTTTCTGGTTAATACAATTCTAGCATGAATAATAAACAATTTATCATGATTATAAGGAAATAAATAATAACTTTATTATTGCCTCTAGGGCATATTTCCTTCAGTCTCCCACTTGCACTAGAGTCAATAATCTAGATTACACTGTAATGATTCTAACACCCATGGAACCTTGGTGCTGATCATGTTTTTCTCGTGGAAGAGGCTTAGTCAACGGGTCTGCAACATTCAGATCCGTATGTATCTTGCAAATCTCTATGTCTCCCACCTGGACTAGATCCCGGATGGAGTTGAAGCGTCTCTTGATGTGTTTGGTCCTTTTGTGAAATCTGGATTCCTTTGCCAAGGCAATTACACCAGTATTGTCACAAAAGATTTTCATTGGACCCGATGCATTAGGTATGACACCTAGATCGGATATGAACTCCTTCATCCAGACTCCTTCGTTCGCTGCTTCCGAAGAAGCTATGTACTCCGCTTCACATGTAGATCCCGCTGCGACGCTTTGTTTAGAACTGCACCAACTGACAGCTCCACCATTTAATGTAAACACGTATCCGGTTTGCGATTTAGAATCGTCCGGATCAGTGTCAAAGCTTGCATCAACGTAACCTTTTACGGTGAGCTCTTTGTCACCTCCATATACGAGAAACATATCCTTAGTCCTTTTCAGGTATTTCAGGATGTTCTTGACCGCTGTCCAGTGATCCACTCCTGGATTACTTTGGTACCTCCCTGCTAAACTTATAGCAAGGCACACATCAGGTCTGGTACACAGCATTGCATACATGATAGATCCTATGGCTGATGCATAGGGAACATCTTTCATATTCTCTCTATCTTCTGCAGTGGTCGGGCATTGAGTCTTACTCAACTTCACACCTTGTAACACAGGCAAGAACCCTTTCTTTGCTTGATCCATTTTGAACTTCTTCAAAATCTTGTCAAGGTATGTGCTTTGTGAAAGTCCAATTAAGCGTCTTGATCTATCTCTATAGATCTTAATGCCTAATATGTAAGCAGCTTCACCGAGGTCTTTCGTTGAAAAACTTTTATTCAAGTATCCCTTTATGCTATCCAGAAATTCTATATCATTTCCAATTAGCAATATGTCATCCACATATAATATCAGAAATGCTACAGAGCTCCCACTCACTTTCTTGTAAATACAGGCTTCTCCGAAAGTCTGTATAAAACCAAATGCTTTGATCACACTATCAAAACGTTTATTCCAACTCCGAGAGGCTTGCACCAGTCCATAAATGGATCGCTGGAGCTTGCACACTTTGTTAGCTCCCTTTGGATCGACAAAACCTTCTGGTTGCATCATATACAACTCTTCTTCCAGAAATCCATTCAGGAATGCAGTTTTGACATCCATCTGCCAAATTTCATAATCATAAAATGCGGCAATCGCTAACATGATTCGGACGGACTTAAGCATCGCTACGGGTGAGAAGGTATCATCGTAGTCAATCCCTTGAACTTGCCGAAAACCTTTTGCGACAAGTCGAGCTTTGTAGACAGTAACATTACCATCAGTGTCAGTCTTCTTCTTAAAGATCCATTTATTTTCAATTGCTTGCCGATCATCGGGCAAGTCAACCAAAGTCCATACTTTGTTCTCATACATGGATCCCATCTCAGATTTCATGGCTTCAAGCCACTTTGCGGAATCTGGGCTCACCATCGCTTCTTCATAGTTCGTAGGTTCATCATGATCTAGTAGCATGACTTGCAGAACAGGATTACCGTACCACTCTGGTGCGGATCTTACTCTGGTTGATCTACGAGGTTCAGTAGTATCTTGATCTGAAGTTTCATGATCATTATCATTGGCTTCCTCACTAACTGGTGTAGGTGTCACTGAAACAGTTTTCTGTGATGAACTACTTTCCAGTAAGGGAGCAGGTACAGTTACCTCGTCAAGTTCTACTTTCCTCCTACTCACTTCTTTCGAGAGAAACTCCTTCTCTAGAAAGGATCCATTCTTGGCAACGAATGTCTTGCCTTCGGATCTGTGATAGAAGGTGTACCCAACAGTTTCCTTTGGGTATCCTATGAAGACACATTTCTCCGATTTGGGTTCGAGCTTATCAGGTTGAAGCTTTTTCACATAAGCATCGCAGCCCCAAACTTTAAGAAACGACAACTTTGGTTTCTTGCCAAACCACAGTTCATAAGGCGTCGTCTCAACGGGTTTTGATGGTGCCCTATTTAACGTGAATGCGGCCGTCTCTAAAGCATAACCCCAAAATGATAGCGGTAAATCAGTAAGAGACATCATAGATCACACCATATCTAGTAAAGTACGATTACGACGTTCGGACACACCATTACGCTGTGGTGTTCCGGGTGGCGTGAGTTGCGAAACTATTCCACAGTTTTTCAAATGTACACCAAACTCGTAACTCAAATATTCTCCTCCACGATCAGATCGTAGAAACTTTATTTTCTTGTTACGATGATTTTCAACTTCACTCCGAAATTCTTTGAACTTTTCAAATGTTTCAGACTTATGTTTCATTAAGTAGATATACCCATATCTGCTTAAATCATCTGTGAAGGTGAGAAAATAACGATATCCGCCACGAGCCTCAATATTCATCGGACCACATACATCGGTAGTATGATTTCCAACAAATCTGTTGCTCTCTCCATAGTACCGGAGAACGGTGTTTTAGTCATCTTGCCCATGAGGCACGGTTCGCAAGTACCAAGTGATTCATAATCAAGTGGTTCCAAAAGTCCATCAGTATGGAGTTTCTTCATGCGCTTTATACCGATATGACCTAAACGACAGTGCCACAAATAAGTTGCACTTTCATTATCAACTCTGCATCTTTTGGCTTCAACATTATGAATATGTGTATTACTACTATCGAGATTCAATAAGAATAGACCACTCTTCAAGGGTGCATGACCATAAAAGATATTACTCATATAAATAGAACAACCATTATTCTCTGATTTAAATGAATAACCGTCTCGCATTAAACAAGATCCAGATATAATGCTCATGCTCAACGCTGGCACCAAATAACAATTATTTAGGTCTAATATTAATCCCGAAGGTAGATGTAGAGGTAGCGTGCCGACCGCGATCACATCGACTTTGGAACCGTTTCCCACGCGCATCGTCACCTCGTCCTTTGCCAGTGCCCGCTTATTTCGTAGTCCCTGTTTCGAGTTGCAAATATTAGCAACAGAACCAGTATCAAATACCCAGGTGCTACTGCGAGCTCTAGTAAGGTACACATCAATAACATGTATATCACATATACCTTTGTTCACCTTGCCATCCTTCTTATCCGCCAAATACTTGGGGCAGTTCCGCTTCCAGTGACCAGTCTGCTTGCAGTAGAAGCACTCAGTTTCAGGCTTAGGTCCAGACTTGGGTTTCTTCTCCTGAGCAGCAACTTGTTTGCCGTTCTTCTTGAAGTTCCCCTTCTTCTTCCCTTTGCTCTTTTTTTTTGAAACTAGTGGTTTTGTTAACCATCAACACTTGATGCTCCTTTTTGATTTCTACCTCCGCAGCTTTCAGCATTGCGAAGAGCTCGGGAATAGTCTTGTTCATCCCTTGCATATTATAGTTCATCACGAAGCTCTTGTAGCTTGGTGCCAGTGATTGGAGAATTCTGTCAATGACGCAATCATCCGGAAGATTAACTCCCAATTGAATCAAGTGATTATTATACCCAGACATTTTGAGTATATGCTCACTAACAGAACTGTTCTCCTCCATCTTGCAGCTATAGAACTTATTGGAGACTTCATATCTCTCAATTCGGGCATTTGCTTGAAATATTAACTTCAACTCCTGGAACATCTCATATGCTCCATGACGTTCAAAACGTCGTTGAAGTCCCGATTCTAAGCCGTAAAGCATGGCACACTGAACTATCGAGTAGTCATCAGCTTTGCTCTGCCAGACGTTCATAACATCTGGTGTTGCTCCAGCAGCAGGCCTGGCACCCAGCGGTGCTTCCAGGACGTAATTCTTCTGAGCAGCAATGAGGATAATCCTCAAGTTACGGACCCAGTCCGTGTAATTGCTACCATCATCTTTCAACTTTGCTTTCTCAAGGAACGCATTAAAATTCAACGGAACAACAGCACGAGCCATCTATCTATAATCAACATAAACAAGCAAGATACTATCAGGTACTAAGTTCATGATAAATTTAAGTTCAATTAATCATATTACTTAAGAACTCCCACTTAGATAGACATCCCTCTAATCTTCTAAGTGATTACGTGATCCAAATCAACTAAACCATAACCGATCATCACGTGAGATGGAGTAGCTTTCAATGGTGAACATCGTTTATGTTGATCATATCTACCATATGATTCACGCTCGACCTTTCGGTCTCCGTGTTCCGAGGCCATATCTGCATATGCTAGGCTCGTCAAGTTTAACCTGAGTATTCTGCGTGTGCAAAACTGGCTTGCACTCGTTGTAGATGGACGTAGAGCTTATCACACCCGATCATCACGTGGTGTCTGGGCACGACGAACTTTGGCAACGGTGCATACTCAGGGAGAACACTCCTTGATAATTTAGTGAGAGATCATCTTATAATGGTACCGTCAATCAAAGCAATATAAGATGCATAAAAGGATAAACATCACATGCAATCAATATAAGTGATATGATATGGCCATCATCATCTTGTGCTTGTGATCTCCATCTCCGAAGCACCGTCATGATCACCATCGTCACCGGCGCGACACCTTGATCTCCATCGTAGCATCGTTGTCGTCTCGCCAATCTTATGCTTCCACGACTATCACTACTGTTTAGTAATAAAGTAAAGCATTACATCGCAATTTCATTGCATACAATAAAGCGACAACCATATGGCTCCTGCCAGTTGCCGATAACTCGGTTACAAAACATGATCATCTCATACAATAAAATTCAGCATCATGCCTTGACCATATCACATCACAACATGCCCTGCAAAAACAAGTTAGACATCCTCTACTTTGTTGTTGCAAGTTTTACGTGGCTGCTACGGGCTTAAGCAAGAACCAATCTCACCTACGCATCAAAACCACAACGATAGTTTGTCAAATAGACTCCGTTTTAACCTTCGCAAGGACCGGGCGTAGCCACACTCGGTTCAACTAAAGTTGGAGAGACAGTCGCCCGCAAGCCATCTATGTGCGAAGCACGTCGAGGGAACCGGTCTCGCGTAAGCGTATGCGTAAGGTTGGTCCGGGTCGTCTCATCCAACAATACCGCTGAACCAAAGTATGACATGCTGGTAGGCAGTATGACTTGTATCGTCCACAACTCACTTGTGTTCTACTCGTGCATATAACATCAACATAAATAACCTAGGCTCGGATGCCACTGTTGGGTTTCGTAGTAATTTCAAAAAATTTCCTACGCTCACGCAAGATCATGTGATGCATAGCAACGAGGGGGAGAGTGTTGTCTACGTACCCTACGCAGACCGACTGCGGAAGCGATGACACGACGTAGAGGAAGTAGTCGTACGTCTTCACGATCCAACCGATCAAGCACCGAAACTACGGCACCTCCGAGTTCGAGCACACGTTCAGCTCGATGACGATCCCCGGACTCCGATCCAGCAAAGTGTCGGGGCAGAGTTTCGTCAGCACGACGGCGTGGTGACGATCTTGATGAACTACAGCAGCAGGGCTTCGCCTAAACTCCGCTACAGTATTATCGAGGTATATGGTGGCAGGGGGCACCGCACACGGCTAAGGAATAGATCACGTGGATCAACTTGTGTGTTTCTAGGGTGCCTCTACCTCAGTATATAAAGGAGCCAAGGGGGGAGGGGGGCGCCGGCCAGGGAGAGAGGCGCAGGAGGAGTCCTACTCCTTCCGGGAGTAGGACTCCCCCCCAATCCTATTCCAACTAGGATTCCCAAGGGGGGGAAAGAGAGAGAGGGGGCCGGCCACCTTCTCCTAGTCCTAATAGGACTAGGGGAGGGGGAAGTGGCGCAGCCACCTTGGGCTGCCCCTTTCTCCTTTCCACTAAGGCCCATGAAGGCCCATATGGCTCCCGGGGGGTTCCGGTAACCTCCCGGTAACCCGGTAAAATCCCGATTTCACCCGGAACACTTCCGATGTCCAAACATAGGCTTCCAATATATCAATCTTTACGTCTCGACCATTTCGAGACTCCTCGTCATGTCTGTGATCACATCCGGGACTCCGAACAACCTTCGGTACATCAAAATGTATAAACTCATAATGTAACTATCATCGTAACCTTAAGCGTGCGGACCCTACGGGTTCGAGAACAATGTAGACATGACCGAGACACGTCTCCGATCAATAACCAATAGCGGGACCTGGATGCCCATATTGGCTCCTACATATTCTACGAAGATCTTTATCGGTCAGACCGCATAACAACATACGTTGTTCCCTTTGTCATCGGTATGTTACTTGCCCGAGATTTGATCGTCGGTATCCAATACCTAGTTCAATCTCGTTACCGGCAAGTCTCTTTACTCGTTCCGTAATACATCATCTCACAACTAACATATTAGTTGTAATGCTTGCAAGGCTTATGTGATGTGTATTACCGAGAGGGCCCAGAGATACCTCTCCGACAATCGGAGTGACAAATCCTAATCTCGAAATACGCCAACCCAACATCTACCTTTGGAGACACCTGTAATGCTCCTTTATAATCACCCAGTTACGTTGTGACGTTTGGTAGCACCCAAAGTGTTCCTTCGGTAAACGGGAGTTGCATAATCTCATAGTCATAGGAACATGTATAAGTCATGAAGAAAGCAATAGCAACATACTAAACGATCGGGTGCTAAGCTAATGGAATGGGTCATGTCAATCAGATCATCCAACTAATGATGTGACCTCGTTAATCAAATAACAACTCATTGTTCATGGTCAGGAAACATAACTATCTTTGATTAACGAGCTAGTCAAGTAGAGGCATACTAGTGACACTTTGTTTGTCTATGTATTCACACATGTATTATGTTTCCAGTTAATACAATTCTAGCATGAATAATAAACAATTTATCATGATTATAAGGAAATAAATAATAACTTTATTATTGCCTCTAGGGCATATTTCCTTCACTGGGAACACAACCACAGGCTACAGCTCACTCCGCAAATGCTTGTCTTCTTGCACTCCCACAAATTTTTTGACAAAACAATCTTGGAGTACGTCAAGTACCTGCAGTTCAAAGGCATTGAACACGCGCAAATCATGAGCATTCTGGGCGGTGATGACCCTGGTAGCTACTTCCTCAAAATGAATGCCAAAGACCTGATTAACATGTAAGTACAAACTTGTTATCCTCCCATAAACCGCCTACGTCTTTTTTCCTCTGTCAGTACAAACATATCAAGCAACGCATCACCTGACGCCAGTTCAACGTGCATTTTTCAATGAAACTTTTTATATGCAGGAAAGCAAAGAATTCAAGGATTGATGATGTGGATGATGTCCTAAAGACTGTCAACTTCTTTAGGGAGATGAAAGCTATAAACAGGGAATTCTTCTGTGACATGCAACTCGATGAGTCCAACAGAGTTAAGAACATATTCTGGGCGAACGTAAGCTGCCGAGGCGCATATCAGGACTTCGGTGACTGCGTAACATTTGACACCATGTACAAGACCAACAAGTACCATATGCCACTTGGGGTGTTTGTCGGTACTAACAACCACTTACAGACTACATTCTTTGGTTTCGCCCTGATAAGAGATGAGGATGCAGAATCATTCAGATGGCTGTTCAAGACGTTTTTAAGGTGCATGAGAGGGAAGGCTCCTACATGCATCCTCACAGGTACAACCGCGAAAACCACCCCCAACCACCACCACCACCCCCTACCCCAAAAATAAATAAAAGGAAATTAACACGGTAAAAAATGTTGTGTCAGTTCTATTTATATATATGCACCACCATATGCTGACCACTCCGAGTCTATTTTCTCATTACCAGACCAGTGCCAGGCAATGGCTTTGGCGATCGCAGATGTTTTCAAGAACACAATACATAAGCTATGCCGCTGGCACATTATGAAGAAGTACAGGGAACACCTCGCGTACCTATATTTCCTGCACGAGGACCTTAAGGATGAATTCACATCAATTCTCAACTGGCCCCTCATGCCAACTGAGTTTGAGGATGCCTGGAAAAGACTCATGGATAAGTACAACCTCCACGATGATGCCACAATGGTGGGCATGTGGAACGAGCGTGAGAAATGGATATCAGCCTACTTCAAAGAAATTTTCTGCGCCAAAATGACATCCACACAGCGAAGTGAGAGCGTGAACTATGTGCTCAAGAAGAACTACGTAAATGAGAGACATAACCTACACCGGTTTGTCAGTCAGATAAACTCCTGCGTCAAAAGCAGGAGGCAGACAGAGAACCAGGAGACAATGGGTAACCGGGTATAGCTCTATCACTTGTCGTAAGACAAAAAATTACATGCTTACTAAAGTAAAAACTTTATTAGAAGTTTTTCTTGCGAGAAAACTAACAATTTGGTCATCATTCTTGCATCTGCAGACGGAACAAAACACGCTGACCTTCTATGGGTTTGACACCCAGATGGCAAAGCTGTACACGCGAGCTGTGTACAGCGAGATCAGAGATAGGCTAAAACTGAGCACTCTCTTCACGGCGACAGAGACGGAAGAGCCCACAAAGTACCTAGTGCGCTACAACCACCCGCAAAAACTGTCTGTGTGGGCTCAGCACGCGTTCCATGTGGTTGCAGACCCCGTGGGAGAAACATATGAGTGCGAGTGCAGGCTATGGGACCACACAGGTGAGGACTACAAAAAAGATGTTACATACTGTACTACTTTTTTTTGCAAAGTTTTTGTTCGAATGAAATGACAAAAAACATGCACCTCTTCCAAAAACAAATACAGGTCTTTTCTGCGTGCATGTCCTGTGCATGATGCAGACAATTAAGGCTCAAAGCGTTCCAGAGAAATACATACTCAGGAGATACACCAAACGACCGAATATCCAGCCAACATTTGACAGAAATGACTTGAGGACAGTAGCGCCAAACAAGGCATCCCAATACTGCATTGAAAGCTCACTGCTGACGCTGAACATGAGGGTGCAGAGAAAAAGCTTGAGAAGCCAAGAGCAAATGGCAAGGACGCGGGTCGTCATGGATAAACTTGAACAAGAACTCGACGCCATGCATTCTGCTCACAATGGGGGTGTTGCGGACAATGAAGCCATTGAGCAAGATATTGCTACAATGTTGTCCGAGATGAACCATAAGGGAGCTATTGACCCGTTTGAGAACGAGGAAGAGGAGCAGCAGCAATCGGAGCTTGCCCGTGTGGACACTCAAGAGCACCGACAAACTCACATGCGAGATCATGAGCTTGATGGTGCTGTAGGCAAACGACATGACAATAGCACATCCTACAAGCAGCAGCAGGAAAGGGTGATTAAACCCCCAATATTCTCAAACACAAAGGGGAGGAAGAGCAAGACGCAAGCAGCAGCCAAAAAGCCACCACGCCCCATCAAGCGCGTGGAATTTGGCCCGGACGGCAAACCCCTCGGGGTAAGGGCATGCAGATTCTGCAACGTCGTGAGCAACCATAACTACCGCACATGCCCACTCTGCGCAGATGCCACTGTCAACAAGAACAAGCAGATTGGAGCCACCCAGCTTTCTACCAATGGAGACAACACACGTAACAGCTACACTTGCCGCAAGTGTGGCGGAACTGACGGACATAATGCCCGCACGTGCAAAGTGGGTAAGGAGGTCAGTGGAGCTGAACATAAACAGGGCAAGGTACAGAGTTCCAAGCAATCAAATGAAGACGATGAAGAAGAAGAGTTTGATGAGAATGACGGCCAATCAGACGAAGACAATGAAGATGACAGTGTCGGGGGCGAGGAAACTGAAACTGACGATGAAGCTGCCAAGGCTCAACCTGGAAAGAGCGCCGGCAAGGCACAACATTCGGGGATAGTTAGGAGAAGCTCAAGACTGAACAATACATAGTGGTTGTCCTGCTGCGTCAACTAAAAAATAACCGTGTAGTCTCAGTTGAATCAGCACACAATGAGGAAGCATTTCACAAAAACACTGTCGTTTACCAAAACTTATTTAGCTTTATCGTCAATTTCTCGATCAGAACTAAAGTTATTTTTTAGTTTCTGATTTGTGACCGCTGGAGCAGTGACATTATTATGTAAACCATTTGATAATCATTTTGAATGCAGTCACAAAATACGTTTGAAAAAACTTATCTGGATATATCCGACGCAAAAGGCTACTGTGAACCAGTAACTCAGGAAAAAAATATGTCAAGGAAAATTTTAAACTCTTGTAGCATATTAGTACTGATAACTATCAGTCGTCAGTACAAGGCAGAGTACACATCAGTACTGATATAATTTCTGATTTGTGCCCGCTGAAGCAGTGGCATTATTATTTAAACCATTTGATAATCCTTTTGAATGCAGTCAAAAATAAAATTGAAAAAACTTATCTTCATATATCTGACGCAAAACTATGCCTGCTCCTACAAGTCCCAATTTAGAAAGACCATCAGTACATAAAAATAATTACGTCAAGCAAAATGCGAATATAATACATCCTGTACTGGTGAAAATCTAATTTATCTGTAAAAAATACTCACATGTTATCTTGATATAAACAATCCTTTAAAAAAATACGAAAATTGTTTTAAAAAAACATTAGCACCACACATAGTATCGCTGGTACTTGGTACGTTCAATTACACTTCAATCACCAGTTCGAGTACGACACTAGAGGAGTTCAGACCTCCACCAACACCGACGCTGACACGTGCAAGTGGGATAAGCAGCTGATAAGTACAGCTTGACTATACGAATCGGTGCCACAGTAAAATGCCATCATCACCACCGCAGAGACGTGCAAGTGGGGTTTTGCAGGTCATAAGTACAGCTACACAAGACTAGCCAGTTCAACAGTAAAAACCATTTAACTTGGACGGTTAGTTCTTCCAGGCCACCACCCGCGCCACCCACTGCGCGGTTGCCACGACGAAGTGCAAACGGCGACCCCCACGACCACTACACACAAGCCCCCCGACGAACCGCCTCCCACACACCACCGTCGGCGCACTGAAAAAATACCCCATTGTCTAACATCTCTCCCTCGTTTCCACAAACCACCATTGCCGCTTCCATTTCCACTGCACACAAACCTCCAGCGTCTCTCTCCAAAGCCCACAAGTCGCTGGAGGAAGGCCATGGCGGAGGAACCGTCCGCCAAGCGTCATCATGCCGAGACGTCGGACAAGAGGAGCAACCTCGTCGACATTAACGTCCCCGGCGAGAAGCGCGACTACACCAGAACGCTCAAAGGGGTTGAGCTCCACGGCAAGGAGATGCTGGAGATCGTCTGCACCAGCGAACCAGACAAGGCCGACGAGGTGATCTCCAGGCTCTGGAGGAAGCTTGGTGGCAGGATTCGTAGGATCATCGGCGTTGGTGTGCACTACACCAACGAAGATGAACCTCCCCAGATGGCGGCAGTCCTGCAGTTGTGCGTCGACGAACTCTGCTTGGTGTACCACATCGCAGCGGCCACAAAATGGTGAGCAATCCTACTCATTTGCCCTGCATATGGTTTATCTGTTTTATTAGTACTGTATCCTGAAAATTTAATCACACTTGTTTCCCAACTAGATGTACTAGTGTGGTTTGTGAAAAGTGGATGCACTACTGCATTTTCTCAAGTAGATATACTATAAAATGTATTTTTGAACCTGATACACTGGATTACTATTTGGAAAATCTTGCGGAAGATTAAATTCTGAAGTTGATCGACTAGTGTAGTTTCTGGAGTTGATACAATAGAGTAGTCTATGTACTCGATGTATTAAAATAGATATTTCTGAACTTGATGTAGTGAAGTATTTTCTGAATTTGATGTAATGTTATTTTCGTAAGAAAATAAACTAAGGACTTGGTGAAGCACTGGTTCTGTGTTATCCTATTTCAACAAAAGTAGACTAAACTAGTACCAATGCGGAACATACAACATTGACTGAAACTATGTATAATCCAAGAAGAAGAATAACATGATGTACTTAATTTAATTTCAGAACTTTCTTTACTAGTTTTTGAAGTACATTCATCATTGTTTATCCTACATAAACAACTACTTCATGGATTCATCACTTGTAAAACAAAACAAAAATGGATAATTCAAACATCAAAGTAATGCTAATATTCAAAATGTCTCTGCCCTTGCAGGCCCAAGCGCCTGACCGACATGCTACAGCATGACAAGTTGTTCACATTTGCCAGTTTCAGCATTGAAAGCGACAAAGAGAAGCTGAAGTTGTCCGATATGGAGATCAACCCCAACAAGTTCATCGACATTCAGCGCAAGTGGAGAGTTCCATACACCGGAAAAGAGTACGACTCCTTGACTGATGTTGCAGCCAGCGTCATCCACCCATTCTACAAAGGCATGAAGAACAAGATCAACACGCAGGAAGACTACAAACTGTGGGGGACAAGCGAGCTGCCAGACAACCTCGTCGAGTACGCAGGAGTAGATGCGTACGCCGCGTATAAGTCATGGTTCATGATCGACTACATCACAGATGGTTCGGAATTTGCGAAAGAGCGGGAGGCTAACAACTTCTACGACCACCCCTATTGCCCCTTTACGGGATGAAGATACATCAGAGCTTGCCTTCGTTTTACTTCCGCTTGTGCTTGCCTTTTATCTTGTTGTTTCAAATTAGTAGTTTGCTCTTGTTGGGTTGAACCAGTATGATTATGTCGTGCTTGTCATGTTTGAACAAGTTTAGTTATGTCATCAAGTACAATGTTTTGCTTATCTCATTATATAAGTTTGGTTTGGTAGCTTCGTATGTTGTTAATCCATCATTTCAAAATTGAAAAAGTAGCTTCTGAATGGAACGTTGTCGTTGCTCTAAAGTACTAGTTACAATGCAACTAATCATACAATGTTGTTCCATGTCCGTACAACTCAGTACACTTGATCGGACATTACATACTTACTACAATAAAAAGTACAAAGAAGCATCAGTCCGTAAGCGCTACTATGAATGCACTATCAGTACAACTCAGTCTACACGCAAGTACCATAGTTCTGAAAATGACACCAGAAGACACTTGAGAATAATCACAAAAACAAACACAAAAAGAAGGCAAAAAACTCAAATGAAAAAGATTACACTCACACAAAACTGACAACAGCTAGAACAAAAAGTACCAGTCCAAGTTACTGGTGTAGTCAAGTACTAGATTCAAACAAAACAAAAAAAATTGACCGCCCAAGGTCAGGAGCAGGCCCTGACAATGCTAGATACTTGAACTCGAGCCCGTGGGTGAATCCCTAGTAATCCGCACGACGCAGGACCCGTCGACCAGGGCCCACAGGTCAAGAGAGAGAGAGCGAGCGCCGTGTATAAGCACTCAGGTAAGTGTTCAGAGGAGTTCGACTGGTGAGCGTCGGCTGCGCTTATAAACAGGTCCGAAGCCCCCTCGACTAGCGAGGTGGGACTAAACCCAGAGCGCACGCGCACGACGCACTGCACAGGCGCGCGGACGAGCTATCTGGGCCAGAAAACGGCCCAATAGCCTCTACATCGTCAACTAAACACCCCACCAAATAAGCCCAGCTATACAAACCAGAGGGCAGGACAAAAGAAATATAAACCACAAGAAAAATGTTTGTCAATTAACCTCTACAAGAAAAAAGGAAAAAAATATGATACAAAAACAATTAACCTCTAAAAAGAACAAAACTTAATAGCCTTTCTGTTACATGTACATAATTTAAAAAACAGAATTAAATATTACTTTCAAGTTCAACTACTAAAACAAAAAAAGTTCAAAACATATAATGTTTGTCAATTATGCTAAAAATCTTGTTTATATAAAAACTGACAAGTTCAACTACTAAAAATCTAAAAGTTCAAACATATAATGTTTGTCAATTATACTAAATTTCTTATTTATATAAAAACTGATTATTCAACTACTAAAATTCAAAAAGTTCAAATGGAATTTATTTGTCAATTCTGCTAAATTTATTATTTATATATAATCTGTCCACACCATAACGAACGATTTAGCAGATTTATATATAAACAGTGCAAACTGCCATCATCACAACCACAGAGACGTGCAAGTGGGATTTAGCAGATCGTAAGTACAGCTTGACAAGACTAATCAGTGCACCAGTAAAAAACATTTGACTTGGACGGTTAATTCTTCCAGGCCACCACCCGCGCCACCCACTGGGCGGTTGCCACGACGCACTGCAAACGGCGACCCCCACGACCACTACACACATGCCCCCGACGAACCGCCTCCCACACACCACCGTCGGCGCACTACAAAAAAACCCCATTGTCTTCCTATCTCTCCATCGTTCCCACATAGCACCATTGCCGCTTCCATTTCCACTGCACACAAACCTCCAGCGGCTCTCTCCAAAGCCCACAGTCGCCGGAGGAAGGCCATGGCGGAGGAACCGTCCACCAAGCGTCATCATGCCGAGACGTCGGACAAGTGGAGCAACCTCGTCGACATTAACATCCCCGGCAAGAAGCGCGACTACAACAGAACACTCAAAGGGGTTGAGCTCCACGACAAGGAGACGCTGGAGATCGTCTGCACCAGCGAACCAGACAAGGCCGACGAGATAATGAGCAGGCTCAGGATGAAGGGCGGCGGCTTGTATCTGAGCTTCATCGGAGTTGATGTGGAGTACACCGATGAGGAAAAACCTCCACAGATGGCGGCAGTCCTGCAGTTGTGCGTCGAGGAACTCTGCTTGGTGTACCACATCGCAGCGGCCACAAAATGGTGAGCAATCCTACTCATTTGCCCTGCATATGGTTTATCTGTTTTATTAGTACTGTATCCTAAAAATTTAATCACACTTGTTTTCCAACTAGATGTACTAGTGTGGTTTGTGAAAAGTGGATGCACTACTGCATTTTCTCAAGTAGATATACTATAAAATGTATTTTTGAACCAGTACTGTTCATTCATCTGTTGTACCAGTACTAGTCACTAAAAACTTAATTAAAAATTGTTTCCCAACTAGATGAACTACTATAGTCTATGAAGTGGATACACGATTACATGTTTATCAAGTTAAATGCATTTCTGAAACTGTGAAGTGGATTGTTTCACCAGATTAGCATCTGAAAAAAAGGTTATAGCATTCTGAACTTTATGCACCAAATTAATTTCTGAACTTGATGAACTAGAATAGATTCTGATCTTGATGCACTAGTATAGTTTATAGAATTGATGTATTAAAAGATCTTTGGTGAAGTGGTATAGGTCCATATCTTCATGCACATGTTTCTCAAACTAATTTTTGGACTTGATATAGAATTAATGCACAAAGATGTATCAAGCACTGGTATAGGTCTTTTATTCAACAAAAAAGAAAACTAAACTTGAATCAAGCAACGCATCTATCATTGACTCTGGTAAAATGATTCTCTAATTTAGTGAAGCATTTGGTAAAGCAAAGAAGATAGCAAAAAAGAAAAAATAACACGGTGTAGTTGAATTTAATTTCAGGACTTTGTGTACTAGTTTCTGAACTACATTCATGCATGACTCATAATATATAAGCATCTACCTCATGGATTATCACTTGTAAAACAAAAAAAAGCAGAAGAATTAAATCCTCAAAAAAGAAGACTAATCTATAAATGTGTGTCTCCCCCCTTGCAGGCCCAAGCGCCTCAAAGAATTCCTGCGGGAGGAGAAATTGTACACATTTGTTGGTTTTAGCATTGGAGGTGACAAGGGGATGCTGCAGGAGTCTGGTTTGGAAATCAACCCCAACAACTTCATCGACATGCAGCGCAAGTGGAAAGATCCAAAGACCAGCAAATACTACGACTCCCTGGCCGATGTTGCAGGCGGCGTCATCCACCCATTCTACGAAGGCATGAAGAAGAAGATGAACAGGGCAGACCACAAACTGTGGGGGAACAGCCCGCTGCCAGACAACCTCATCACGTACGCAGGAATAGACGCGTACGCAACGAACAAGTCATCGAAGACAATCGACAACATCGTGACAGGTTGGGAAATTTCAAAAGAGCAGGAGGCTGACCCCTACTACCACTGCAACTTCACGGATGAAGATGCATGAAAGTCTGCATTTGTTATGTTGAACCAACTACCTTATGCTGTGTGTGTCCTTAGTATTGTTGTTTCAGATTTGTAGTTTTCTTTCGTTATGTTGAACCAGCTACCTTATGCTATGTGTGTCAGGGTTTGAACAAGTTTCCTGTGTCTATCAAGTACATCATTTGCTTATGCCGTCCAACAAGTTTGCTAGCTTCCTATTTTGTTCATCCATCATTTGAAGTTGAAGTAGGTTGAAGTTGAAACTTGATGGCTGCCACGCAGCACTAGTCATGGAGAAAAAAAAGTGGCAGAGTAACTAAGGACAAAAGCAAATAGTAGCCTTCGACGCTCAGTACAACTTAGACATGAACGGTAGTACTATCACGCTGAAAAAATCAGTTTTTAGTTTCAGACGAACACTAAAAAGACTAAGTTTTGGCCGAGGACAACATTCAGTACTAAAAAGCATCGTGGTAAAAAGTAGTTAGAAATTCACTAAGTACTGCATTAGGAAAAGCAAAGAAACACCAGTACGTATTTCCTAGTCACTAGCATCCTAGGGCTGAAAAGTTCTGGTACAGTTGAACACACAATACGTTCATTGTACAAAAATATAAAAAGGAACGGGAAGCTTCAGTTCGCATTCCTTAAAAACAGTGGCATACTAAGAATTAATAGTGGCAATACAACTGAAATCTCAGTACAACTTAGTCTATACAGCAAGTGCTAGGATTATACCAAACATTGCCTGGAGAAGAACCACAGCCTAGAAAAAAAGAAGGCCAAAAACTAAATCAAAAAAATATAAGTTCGTCAAAAGAGAAAAATCACAAGAAACACAACATAAGACATACTAGCATCAAACAACACAAACAATAAATAATTAATCAAAAGTACTAGCATAATTGGAATCTCAATACAACTAAGTTTATTCGGTAAGTGCTATGATGATACCAATTAATGCATTGAGAAAGAAAATAGTTTTGAATTTAATAGGAATACGTATTAAACGTAGCTAATTTAAACCAGTACATTAACTCTTACTATCAAGTTCAACTACTAAAGTTCAAGAAGTTCAAAAAGAAATTTGGCACTAAAATTTTGAAAGCCTTACGCTGAATGAGACTTCAAATCAGTACTAACAGAACTATATCATAAGTACAAGAAAATGAGAGTACAGAAACTATAAAGGTCCAAGTTAGGATGGAATCACATAAAAAAATGATTTCAGTTCAACTACTATATAAGTCTTCAGTACAAAAAAAAACTTAACCAAAACAAATTCCCAATGAAACATTGTGCCACACTTAAAACACAACACAAAATATACTAGTTATTACATAGTAATCGACAACACATCAAACACTACAAAATATAGCCTACAATGTTTTCAAGAGATATATCACACAACTATCCAATTCACTATGCAAATGATGACCATTTGTCCTATGCATCAGGAGCCAAAGCCTGAACCTCCTTGGGAAGCTCCGTCACCATAAGATGGTTATTACGGTTGAACACAACTCTATACAGATCCTCAGCGTTCCAATCAACAATGCATGGCTGCAAAACAATAAAACAAATTATCAAAAATCGTGGCACATAAAAAAAGGATGCACAATAAGCCAAAAACAGAAAGTGAAAAGCTCAACAAGAAACCCACGTCATTATCTCGAATGTTCTCAACGATCTTTTCACCATCATAGCATCCCGCATACTTCAGAGTATAATGGCCACATTCATTCGGCCCTTGAAGTGGAACCTTGACAAACGTTGGTTTCTTTGCAAACAGCTCCGAATTGGGCTGCTTGCTCGCATTGTACTGAGCATCACCATACACAGCCTTCATTACTTTGACCAATCTAGAAATCTGTAAAAAAACAAAACAACCCACACAGTTTTAGATCTCAGAAACAACAGAAAACAAAGATGCAGAAAATATTAATCCAGTACAGATAATAAATGTCACTCACAATCTTCCCGCAGTCTTTGTGATAGGTGTTCTTTGAAGGACGGCGGTTCTTCGGATAAGGTAAAGAGTCAAGGATGTCAACGCTATTTCGGTACCGATTCATGACATATAAGGAATAGTGGCTCACTTTCTTATCCTTTGATAAAACCATAGGCTTGAATAGAGGCATCATGATCTAAAAACAAATGACCAAAAAAGAGATGTTAAATATTCAAAGTAAAAAGAAGCATCACAACAAACAAATAAAAACCAAAAATCAGCTAGTAGATCTCACAAGGTCGGCACTGAGCAAGTCTTCATTAGCTTTAACATAGCTCTTGAAATCTCTCGCTGCACTCTCCACATTAAACACTTTATTTTCATCCTCATAAAACAAACAGTCAAGCACAACCTGCAAAAAAGCCAAAATAGAAAATAGACAACGGAAAAAGAATCAACAAGCAAAGTATTATTAAAAATCGTAAAAACAATAGACAGTCTTGTTCAACATAAAGAAACCGATCTGATTGATTACCGTGATGAAATATGGACTTAGCAATATCCTTTTCCCAGATGCGAAATCAGCATTTCTATCGGGATCTTGCTTCCAATCATCAATGAGGAAGTCAATTACATCACCCTCCATCATTTGCCCAGGTGAAAAAACTTCCCAGATGCGATTCCCAGTGAAGTTAGTTACGTTTCCATCAGGCTGAGGTATCATTGAGAATGTATTCCTGCAGCACACACAAGAACAAAAAGAAGGAGAAGCAAGATAAGGCATTCATAGTAGTTCGAGTTGTATAAAAAGGAACAGTTCAAGCCATATTTATCTAGCAGTTACAACAAAAGAAAAGGAAGAGGAAAAAATAATGAGAGATACTCACTCGCCATACTTCTCACGCCATTCATTACTAAGCAACAGATTATACAACCTGCGAGCCTTGTCCAGGTGAGGGAATTTATAAGGGTGAAGCTGCTGCACAGGGGAGCAAAACTTTATAGGCGCTCTAGGCGCACGCTTCGTGCTTACAACATTGGCAGAATCCAAAGCGGGATCTTTCCTAGCACCACCAGCTCTACGAGCCACTATTCCAGCAAAGGGGAGATAAACCTTTGGCACCAGCGCTCCTCGTGACTCTTCCAACGCCAGCAATCTTGTCAAACACATCATCATCACTCTCTATCAATTCCACAATGGGATTCTTGGGTGTAGTAGGGCTATCTGCACAAGCAGCCGTAAAACCTCTCAGAGCTCCCAACCGCCCCTTCATAACACCAGATCTTGTCTTTTCGGGAGAACGCCCCTGGCTAAGATCAATAGCTACGCGCTCGAGCTCCAAGAACTGGCTACCAAAGAACCTGTAGTCAGCCTCACCAAGATCCAGCCACTCACCTGAAAAAAAAGAAGACCGCACAAAGCGTAAGTTCAAATACATATTTCATGAAAGTACTAATAGAGAAGTACAAGCTGCAAAAAAATTACAAAAGTCCATGCACACGTACAGGGTTCGATGCCAAACAAACCCCGGAAGTCAACATCAAACACATCGCTAGTTGCGCAGGTATACAGCAAAGTCTTCCTAATGTCCAAAATGTCTTCATGGCTGTAATTGGCATTTCAATTACACCATCCTCCCAGCAATAATAGGTCTTGCAGTTTTGTAGCATAAAGAATCCACAATCATGCCTGTAAACAAAAGGAAAAATCAAAAAAATGGTACAACACAAAATCCAAAAAATACAGGAACAACATCCTCCAGCAACAAAAACAACCAGCAAAAATCATTAAAAACGGATACTCACGTGTTTTCCTGCTGAGGCACCCGCACAAACTCGCAAGAGAAACCATCAATATGCGTCGGTGAGAACGGTTTGGCCCTGTCTACACTGGACTCCCTCCAAAGCTTCTTTATATTATCTGTCATATTCCTTAAAAATCTAACTGCATCACCCCAGGTTTCATCATGGAGTGAATCAAGACACTCGAAACGACGGAACTTCAAATTCATAACAACCAAGCACTAATGCCCAGATACTTCACTAGGCTTCATGGTAGCCACAAATGACGGCGGATCAAATGTAGGGAAAAGAAGCTGAAAAAAAATCGCAGAGGAAAAATGAATTTACCAAACAATAAAATAAAAGAGGGAAATTGAAATTCATAAGTACAAACAAAAAATCAAATAATCATAAAGAAATTATATCCACCGCCCAAAATTGAGGAACAATCATATCAGTTCAATTCCCTTGCAACAATAAGTACATCTTTAATAAAAGAAGCACAGATCAAGTTCATTCCCCACACCTCCCAAAACTGCAAAGAAAACATGACAGTTCTAGTTAATGAGTACAAAAAGTCCAAGTTCACCTACTTGGTCAAAACCATCAGCACCTGATCTTGTGAACCAATTTAGCACATTGGAATCAATATTTCCATCACGGATCTTGGTCTGTTGTACAAAAAGAACAACAATAGTTAGAAAATTGGCAAAACAAGTTATCATCCTATTTACAAAAAAAGCAAAAATACTGACCGTCACCCATCTGGGAACTATCAACTTGTCAGTGTCTCGGTACTTCTGACGTAGAGAATATAAAACAACATCAGCACTGTCTGAGTTGAGCATGCCAGTGGGGACAAACGCTTTAGCAATAGAACCAACACTGGCATCACATTCTTTATTTTGAAACATCGGCTTGTGACTAGAAAAACACAAAAGATTACATGAATTAAAACTACTGCAACAACAACAATAATCACACTAGAGAAAGAAAAAGAGACAAAAAATGGTACGGGCAAAATCCCAAACTAACCATTTCGTACGGTTCGTGCGCAACCTCGTAACAGCGAAGAAAAACGTATCAACCTTAACAACATTACCACTTTCTGCTTGCAGAAAATGATGAAAAATAATAAGTTCAACAAGTACAAGAGAACATGTCCAAAATGCCAAAATTGAGAAGTACACCCCATTTACAAGTCCTTACCTGGACTATCAGGGTTTGACGACGACGGTAGTTCCTGTGATGAGACCATTATGCCTCCAGTTTCAGGGTTTGACGATGGGACATCTTGAGAGGACACCAATATTGATGCGCTTTCAGGGTCTGTAGAAAGAAAATCCTAGGACGACAAGAGCGCCTCCTGCGTCAAGGGGTCAGAAGAAATTGACAGAAGTAAATCATCATCCTCAGATGGCACCTCCTCCACGCTAGAAGCATATTGCAATGCATCACCGTAATCAACACCTCCAGGCGGGAAATTCTCCGGTGGCAAATCTTCACAACCAGAAACATTTTCATTCCCAGTAATACAAACACTAGGCAATTTGGCATCAAGTATGCTGGCGGCACCAGCATCCTCATCAGCAACTTTGGTACCAACATTGCACCCACTACTCAATGGAACATCATGAGCATCATCTCCACCACTAAGGGCAACCTCACGCTCAACAATAGTAATCTGATGAAAATAAAAATTCAGAAAAAAAGTAAATAATATGAACAAAACTAACAATAAAAAATAAGCTACCAATAGGTGCACAGAAAAATAAACCTTGGAAGCATTCACAGCAACATCATCGAACTTGCTACTGCTAACATTCAAAGCGACATCACCAACAGGCAAACAAGGCTCATCGCCAACAATAGGACCCTGATTCAAATGTAATGAGACAAAAAAACAATGCTATTATGAGCAACAATAAACGGTGTGGGATAGAAAAATGAACAAGCAAGACACATCGGTGCGCATGAAATTTTAAGAAAATATTAATAAACACAATGAAAATAAAAGTAACCTTGCACTTATCAGTAGATAGATCATTAACTCCACCATCAAAAGTAGCCTCAACATTATGACTGGTCTCCTGCATGAAAAGAAAAATTAATAAACAGATGTAGATCAGGAAGTTCAACTACAATACTGACAGCAGAACAACATAGTAAAAATATACAAACAATGAGGACTGACTCACATCAACAACAGGGTGCTGCGAGCCAACATCGTTCGTACGCTGATCAGAAACATTAGCCTCAGTACCATCATCAGCCCTGCTATCGGTGCCAGCAGCCTCATCGTGATCAATCTGCATGAAAGAAAATTATTAATAAATAGATGAACATGAGGAAGTTCAACTACAACACTGACATCAGGACAACAACATAAAAATTGCAAAACACCAAGGACGAACTCACATCAACATCAGGACGCTCAAAGCCAACATCATTCGTTTCATGGTCAAAAACATTAGCCTCAGTACCATCACCAGCCCTGCTGTCGGTGGCAGCAGCCTCATCCTGCTCAAACTGCTTGATAACAACATTTGCACTTTCTTCATATGGCTTGCAGCGAGAGTTTTGCATAGTTCTGAAACGCTTCATGTTGTTCAACAGGCGAACCGAGCTCTGAACTAGATTAGCGGCACCGTCGCGCATATCACCGATTAAAATTCTCTCCATCTCAATGTAGTCAACAGATTCCTCAGCGTTAAATTGATGACCTTCAGGAAGGATACCATTGATACAGCTCAAACGCTCAACTGTCGTTGGGACCTTTCGCAGCTCAGAACACACATTACTTAAGATATGCTCAGCGCGCTCCAACGCTGAAACAGCAACATCAATACCAAAACCCTGCCTCTGTGAAGCACTAGCATTACTAGGGCCAGGGGGGCATAACCAGCACCCTCAACACCACGGCAATCCCTCAACTCATCCGGCAGAGATGAAAACTTCGGAACCTGAGACGACGGCATCTCCAGGACTGGCCGTTTATACACTCGGAAAAAAAACAACCTCCTCTTGAGTTTTCCACTACAAACAAAAGGGAAAAATAGTTAATCAATCAATGCAACACATAGGGAAAAATAAATCATGATATTAACAGATTTAAAATCAACACCGCTAATAAAACTTTAACTGTCATTGCCAATTTGTTAGTATTTACCAACAGGCCAGTTGAACAAAGTTATTCAGTTCAACCAAACACGAAACAACAGTACTAAAAATCCATACCTAAACCATACAAAATATAAACAGACAACTCTACAGTACAAACATGTCCACTACAGCAAAAAATAGCTATACCTAAAAATAAAAAAGGTCTGCAAGAGACAAAACAAACAAAACTCACCGGAAGCTTCCCAAACACCCAAGTCTTTGGATCTGCGTTGCCTTTTTTTATCAAATCTGCATCAACCAGATCAGAAAGCTTGGCAGGATCCATATAACATATGCGGGGGACTCGCATGTCAGGCTCCGCAGTTTTGCCACGGATAAGGCAGTCAAGGTACATTAGTATAGGCCCTATGGCACAGCCTGTGATTGCCTTCCCCATGGTATGACCACTTTGGTACTTGGCAACAACCCTTCTAAGCTCATCAACCATCAGCTGGCAATAATCCATATTAGCCATGTCCTCAAAGACGAGACCCTCAAACATTGCTGCCTCTCTGGAAACACGCGGGGCAGATCCAGGCAACACAACCTTCATAAACACAATAATGAAGAACACTTTCAGAGCAAGGTCATCTTTGCTAGGATCCTTGACGAGCACCTTGAGCTTATTCCTCAAATCCTTTGTCTTAATATCTTTGTCCCTGCTAATGTCAAGCTCCGATCTTAACTTCATCAGAGCGTCATCATATCCGTCCTCTGACGGCCTTGGCGCAGAACGACCACCACGAGGGAAACCAAATAATTGCTGTATACCATCGCTAGTGATGCGAAGCTTCTTATTAGCCTCACCCATGTCAAGAGTCATTGTATCACAATCTATCCTCAGGTACAAAACTCCCATCAGAGGGCGGGAAATGTTAGACTTCACCCTCCACCCGAAGATAGAACCAAAACCAGATGCATGAACCCTAGCCACATGCCGACTCTCGAGCAATTTACCACAATCTTGAACCTTTCTCAACGAACATTGCACAGTTAAGTTCAATTTCCGTTGGTCACCTTCATCCAGGGCAACTTTTCCGGCATTGCCTCCTACCGGCTTGACCGGACTCCTAACGCTAACAGGCTGTAAATGAAAACAAAAAAGCCACACCTTAAAAAAATGAATATAGAAAACAACAAAAGCATATGAATGCAAGTAAAAAAGAAAAAGAAAAGATTGCACAAGTTCAACTATTAAAAAAACATCAGTACCACCCCTCAATTGATGCAAACAATGATCAGCCTAACCTGGCCGCAATACCAGCCGAAACACAATTAAATCATTGCAAGTACAACTAGTAAGTCACATGCAGTACAAAACACAAACAACTGCAAACAATGAATATAGAAAACAAAACAAGCATACGAATGTAAGTAAAAAAAGATTGCACAAGTTCAACTATTGAAACAACATAAGTACCACAATCAAAATAGATGCAAAACAATGACCAGCCTCACCTGGCCAGCATACCAGCCCAAACATAATTAAATCATTGCAAGTACAACTAGCAAGACACATGCAGTACAAAACACATACCACTGCAAATTCATCTTCTGAATCAACTTCAATATCATCTTCTTCAGATGCAGAATCTTCAACTTCAACACGAGCACGCTTCTTCACGCCTTTGTTCACTTTTGCAGGATGAACTTTACGCTTCTTATTTTCTTTCAACAAAGACCGCTCTTGAAGAGGAGACGAAGAAGGCTTCTTATTTGTCAAACCTCGTGGACTCCGACGAATAGAGGAGCCACCAAGTTTGCTTGGACCAATTTTCTCAGCAAAATTATCCGCATCAGCTTTGCTATTACCAGGTTGGGAAACAGCTTTCACACGTGGACTACGCCTCTGTGTGCCATCAGGAATTCGATCTGACATCTTCCTCTTCAAAACAGCTTTCTTCTCCTTAACTCCATCACGATCAAACACTTGCGTCAAATGAGTTTGCATCAAGTTTGTCTTCACAGGCATGTCACTTCCATGAGATCCGACATGAACAGTTAAAAAGCCCGCGTCACCACCTTCGTCGCCTACACATTTAGGAGCTTGAGCAACATCAACATCACTTTCTGGCACACAGGCAACCTTTTGACGCCGTTCCAATTCCTTTCTCTTCTGGAATTCATACTTCTTCTTTCTTATCCTTTCATCCTCGAGCTGTGACTGCATAGGAACATCCTTAGCTTGGGTAACAGGCTCAGTGCCATCAACACTTTGAGACTGAGTAACAGACAACTGCAAGCTGCCACCGGTATCATCAACGTTAAGTGAATACATTCCATCATTAATATCTTTAACAACATCAGCAATGTCCTCTGGAACACCATGGCTGTCATTAACTGCATAAACCAATAACATAACCACACACATAAAAAATTAAAACACAATTAACATTGCAGACACAAAAGATAAATAAAGCGCATTGCATCAAACACAAAACAAAACGGAACAACTGATGTAACTAAGCATATATATGTACTAAAGGCTGATAAAAATAGAGCAAATATAAGGGATACACCAGCAACATTCGCAAGTTCTTCTAGAGGATTTGGTGTCTCAAAAATAACATTCACAAGATCTTGAAAGCGTTCTGATTTTTCAGAATCAGGAGGCACCGGCAGTCCAACATCTGCAACAACATCATAATTAGCAAAAAAAGTACAAGAACAATCAATCAGTTCAACTATGTGAACACTACAAGTTCACCGAATAAAACAAATATGAACCCACCACTTGCAGAACAAACTTCAGAAAACACAACTCTTTCAACACCATACTAGTTCCTCATTGACTACTACAACCTATTCAAATGCCAGGACAGCAGTTCAAAATACACATGGTCATAAGTACTACATCCTGTCTGCACGTTGCATCAACTGCCAAAACCATACACGCCATATAATCCAGGACAAAATTAACACATACCAAAATACATACAACTTATAAAGTTGATAAGACAACAACTATACAACATAAAAACCAGATCTATTAAAACATCATCCAAAATACAGGGAAAATCACCTGCATTCAATTTGTCCGGACTGGATGGTGTACCCATTGAGATCTACAGTCCTAAAATCGGCCGAACCAGATCTGTAAGACACATGAACAAAAAATAGGGATTTGAACTATTTCAGAAACGAAGCACGCCATACAAAAGCAAAACTCTTACCAGCAAACACAAAATCCGCCACGCAATCCAGTATCACTGCCGCCAAACGCTCGTTCAACAGCAAAGGAACCCTAGCGAGTGCAGCCTGGGACAGCAAAGAGAGCAAGAGATTAGAAATAGAGAGAAAATCTGAACATAAGAAGACGCAAGCAAAGTCAATGGCAGAGCAAAAAGAACAAAAAAGAGCACCCGGACCTCCACCCCTAGGGTTGAACCCTCCGGCCGACGCTCCCGCGGCGAAACAGGAGAAGCAACTCCCGCTCCGAGAAGAGAAGAAGAGGGGAACAAAGACGGAATCAATTTGGGGACGGGAGAGGAGCGGAACGGGGAAGATAGGAGGTTAAAAGGTGAGTGGGAGGGTTAAAAGATGACTGGGAGAAAACGGACGCCTAAAGCCCACAACCGTGGCGAAGCCCACTATCTCTAGCCAGTTACAATAGATAATACCAAAAATCAAATACAAATAAAAAGAATTAATATAGATGGTGAAAACAAACGGCTAAAATCAACCAGTGCGCTCGTTTGACAGACGCAGTGCGGTTATTCTGTTTCCCCCCACCCTAAACCCACGCACCCACACCCCCTAAGATAGATAATGGGGCAAAGTCCATACAAGGAAGATGTGTCAGTACAACTATGCCCCTCGGTATGGTTCGGTGCGGGGGCAAGTCATGCCACAGTAATATATTCAAACAAACAAAAAAAGAAGAAAAAATTGACAGCACAAGGACAAAAAAGTACCAGTCCAAGTTACTGGTGTAGTCAAGTACTAGATCCAAAAAAAATAAAAAAATTGACCGCCCAAGGACAGGCGCAGGCCCTGACAAATGCTAGATACTTGAACTCGAGCCCGTGGGCGAATCCCTAGTAATCCGCATACCGGCAGGGCCTGCCGTACTGGGCCCATAGGTCAAGAGAGAGAGAGCGAGCGCCGTGTATAAGCGCTCAGGTAAGTGTTCAGAGGAGTTCGACTGCTGAGCGTCGGCTGCGCTTATAAACAAGTCTAGAGCCCCCTCGACTAGCAAGGTGGGACTAAACACATAGCTCACGTGCACGCCGTGCTGCACAGTCGCGCGAGAGAAGCTATCCGGGCCGAATACAACGACCCAGGCCGATGGCCCAACAAAGTACTTCGCCCCATTACAAAAATCCAGTAGATCACGCACGACAAAAAATAAAAAATGAAAATAAAATTTAAAAAAATCACAAGAAAAAATCAGTTAATAAACAAAAATATTGTGAAAAAGTTCAAGCACATCTTAATGGTAAGAAGTAAAAAAAAAAAATATATACATATATAAAAATGAAAATTAAAATTTTAGAAACGAATTTACAAAAAAGTTCAACTACTACAATTCATAAGGTTCAAGTACAAAAATAAAAAGAAAGTACTGTGCAGCGAAGATTAATTTTTTTTTATTTTATAAAATACCAAAACTATCATTATTCATCTATAAAAAAGAAAAAAAACATGCTCCAAAATTCATGAAAAAGTAAGAAAAAAATATTATACAACAAACAAATTTGATTGGTAATTGACACCCTAAAATAGAGCAGTACTATCATTAACAGAATGTAAGTTCAGCAAACTCAATAACAAAAATAGGGTTCTAAAAAATCATCAGCGTATAGCACCGTCTCCGAGTTATGAACATGAAAAATATACCAGCCAAAACAAAGGATGCCCATCAGTTCAACTATAGAAAATGTTCCAGTACTAGTATAAAGAATGTATAAATAAAACACTTATAATTGAGCAGAACAATAGGAAAAACATTACATAACTAGTTCCATACCATTCTGATAAAACCATACAATTCAACCATCTCACATGCAAATGTTTTAAAAAAAAATACTGCAACATAATCAACCATACACAAATCTCAAAGCCGGCGTCATTTGCCACATTTAAACCTACAGCACATAAATTCTAAACGTCAGAGAGTCGTCTTCTCTGAAGAACACAACCATAACCACATCACCATCCTCAAATCTAGACTCAGCCGCAAACTCCTTCCACCCAGTACTTAGGTTGATGCAACCATCAAAGTCGATGTGGTAGGCAACATCCATCAACTGATACCCATTCTTGTCTGAAGTCTTCATCTTCAGAACACCGGAACTAGGAGCAACAATCCTGATCCTGGGTGACATTTTCTGCAAATGGACATGGGAGTACAAAACAAAATGAACACCTGACATAACTGAATTTTTACACAGATATAGGAACGATTTGCATAACAAACTAAAATGGAAAAAATCTGAACCAAAACAATAACACAAAACTAACTAGACATGTGAACTAACTAAACTGAAAAATATACATATCAATACACCTACAGTAAAAACATCTATTCATAAACAGATCAGGTATTATACAAAAAATGGTTTAAATACTGTTAAGTAATGAACAAATACACATAGAAATCCCTACTGTTAAAAATCCAATAAAACCAAATTAAAAAAATATAGACAAGCTATTCATAAGACAAAACTGCAGATCCAGTCCATGGGTTTCGAACAGAAACCAACAAGAAAGTAGAAAACAAAACGAATAGAAACACATACCCATGATTCCTTCAAGTCACCATCCGTCAGGCGACAAACATAGGGTGTACGAAACCCATGGTTGCCGTACAGCAAACAAGAAAGTTGCCCACGCCGCTGAGCCTGAGTGAGCTCCAAACCAGACTCGTACACACAGCCGTCAGCTATGCGCGGCATCTTTACCAGGCATCCGCATGAACAATCCTCCATTGAACACACAGGAACAGAGAAAAAGGCAACGAAGAGAAGAGAGAGGAACCTAGATCTGATTCTGGAAGAATGAATAAAAGGGAGGGGGAAGACTTGGCCACACACCACACATAGATGGATAACGTTTATATTCAGGGACACTAGCAGATTATAAAAATAATAAATAGGCATATGGGCAGCCAGCTAGTAGGAAATAGTTATTACACAAGCCATCCAACATTTGACCGCAGATCAGTTCAACTTCAGAAAACCAAGCAGTTCAAAGGTGCACATGTCGAACATATGCAGACAAAACAACACATTCAGAGACAAAAAACAAAGTTGAATTCATTTAGTCATTCGAACATCTGCTCCCTCACAACAAAAATCTTAAAAACATAATATTCACTACTTCAGTCATAACGATCAAAGAAACGACGCCATTTTGCCCTGGTGGATGGATGTGGAGCCGTGGCTACTCTCGCCCTAGCCCAACTAATGATCTGAATATGGTTCCTTCTCCTGCCCTCTGGGAAAAGAAGCTCCAATTCATTGGAGTTGCAAGTATCCATCACCTCACGCGCAAGTCGTCTGTTGAACTCTGCCTCCAGTTCCTGCTCGGCAGCACATCGTGCCATCTGCCTGCGCCTGCGCCTCCTCCTCCTCTGCTCCGCTACTGCAGCCCTAACATCTATGGTGTCCCCCTCCTCCTCTGTAATCTCTCCCAGCTCAGGATCCATCTCCCTTTTCTTTGGTTGCAGCTCATAGAATGAAACTGACAGAGGGCTCGGGCTTTATAATCAAAGTGCAGAGCCAACGGTGCGGCTCCCATGTCAACACACAGTAACAAAACTTTGACACGACAGCAGTCCAACTACACATACGTGCATCAATTCAAAACAACACTAAAAACACGCAACTTAATTACACAGTTTGACTAGATTACCCGAAAATCGCAGCTTAAAGTCAGCCGCCATACACAACCTCCACCAACGACAAAACAACATGGGAATCCGGGGTAGAAACAACTCAAAAAAGCAAAATTGACAACGCAAATCTTTTCATACAGTCCTTATATCTCTCCCTGCAATACCAATTCAAAAGTAAAAACAACAGAAAAAGAAGAACAGATTTCCATGGCGGGCGTGGAAAACGACCAAGAACACAAAAACCTGTAATCATAAATTACAGATGCAAAAAATCTCAAAAAAACTATAACATACCAATAATTCTCACATCAAAAACGACAAACACGATGTAAATTGAGGCCCATGAACACCACAGTAAACACTGACGCCCAAAATCACGTCCGCCGCCAAAAATGCACACGCCGTCACCTCCGGTGACTACAGATCGCAAAACTCATCCAGCTGAGCGTGCGGACGTGCGGAACCCCTTTGTCGGTGTACTAGAGTAGGGGTACCCTAGTACCCCGAACTCGTGCACGGGCAGTCGCAGCATCCCCGCGGCAAGGCTTGCCGGGTGACCGCCAGGGTCCTCCGCGGCTACTTTGAAGACCATTCAAGAACAAAGTATCCAAGACAAGACCCCGGCGAGAGGAGCTTGCCGAGAAAGCTATCGAAAGCATCTCAAGGCCCCGACAAGGGGAGCTTGCCGGGAAGGAAACGAGACCCCGGCAAGAGGAGCTTGCCGGGAAGGCCAACCCAGGCATACCAAGAAAACCTGCCGCAACGCGCCACGCGTCCCGGCAAGACCCGGTGAGCGACAAGCTCCCGGACGCGACAAGACG
The DNA here is from genome assembly GCF_003073215.2 of Triticum urartu. Taxonomy (NCBI): domain Eukaryota; kingdom Viridiplantae; phylum Streptophyta; class Magnoliopsida; order Poales; family Poaceae; genus Triticum; species Triticum urartu. The sequence goes on from NC_053027.1 coordinate 63,998,402, forward strand.
ACGACTGCGGCGAGGAGTTTGCCGCGGGAACTGCCTCTCCGAGCCCGCGCTCCAGCACAACCACCACGTGTCGCTCTGGGGGCCCCTCCCAAGCACACGTGGCAGGAGGTCGCGCAGCTAGGGTGTGAGGTGGCGAGCAGGCGCTGACGAGATAGCCATCGTGGCAAACGGTGGCATCCCTAGCGGTCCCTCTCGGTACTGTTTAGGCGACACAGACGGGCATTTAATGCCCTTGTCCCCTGCCGTCAGGGTTAGGTATGATAACACTATAGCGGGTAGCTGTGCCTATCCACGGCACCCTTTTCCATTTTTGCCCTTGGCCCCCGTTGCTCTATGTCGGTAACCCCTTGAGTATAAAAGGAGGCCCGCGTGCAACGTAGAGGGGGGTCGGCCATTTTGAGAGCCTTCGGGAGGAGGCCATTCCAACGCCCACGCTCGGTCTCGCTAGTCGCCGGCGTGTACTGTAGCACCCCGCGCTCCCGAGCTAGAAATCAATACCAAACCACAAAGCAGGAGTAGGGTTTTACGCATCCGTGCGGCCCGAACCTGGGTAAATCGCTCGCGTGCTTCGCCCCGATTTACTCTTCGCACGACCAACCGCCCGCGCGCTTCGCCTCGATCTGCTCTTTGCGCAACCTCCGCCCCCCGCTGAACCGAAAGGGACCCGGTCCGCCGGTCCCATAGGTGTCCGTGGATCAGAAACCCCGGCATCTCTGGCGCGCCAGGTAGGGGGCGTCGAAGTTGTGCGAATCAGATCCGGCATTCTTGCGAGCTAGATCTATTTCATCTTCATCAACATCAAATCCGGCGTTCTCGCGAGCTAGATCTTCGTCTTCTTCGTCAACATGCCGCCGAAGAAGAAAGTTTCGGAGGCAGCTGCTCCGTCCACGCCGAGCCAGCCACCGCCGGAGCAAACGACCGGTGGGGCAGGCGCCGGCGGAGGAACACGTGTCGACGAGGGAACTCGCGGTGCTGCCAGGTCCCAGGGCAAGGCTGCGCTGCCCATCGGCGGCGTAGCCGGCTCCCACAACGACCGGGCGCACTCCAAGACCTCGGCGTCCGTGCATGCACCGCGCCCATCTCAGGAGGCGCGGGACCGGCAGCGTCATGGTACTCACGGTACCATGCGCTCGCTGGATCCGGATCGGGCTGGTGGATCTCGGAGCGCTCCGGACCACCATGCACGTCAACCTGATGGCGCGAGCGACACGCGGTCGCCTGGACGGGACGCTGCTCCTTCTAACGTGGTTAGAAGTCCGAGCATGTCCCGCTCCTCGCACCATTCGCTACCGCCGCCCGCCACCGCAGCCGAAGCTTTGGCGCGAGCTCAGCTGCTCCTCGACTACCCCCCAGCGCCGGACAAGATCGACGACTGGAGGGCCACTATCCAGAGTCTCATCGGCTTCGCCAACGGCGACACTCCTCGGCAGCCGAGCGCGTCGCAGCCGCAGCGAGTCAGCCAGGTACGAGCCGGTGGTGACAAGACTGGTGGGGGTGCAACTACTGTGCACTCCCCACCCCGAAGGCCGAGGTCGCCGACTCGCCGGATCCACCTCGACAATGACTCCACCGCGTCGTCAGATCCCCGAGCTCGTCGCGATCAGCGCCAAGTTCTTCAAGAACGGCAGCGGGAAGACGCTCGTACTCGCATCGAGCGCCGGAGAGAAGCGCGACGTCAATCAGACCAGCGCGTTGGGCCCTCTGTTGACATGCATGCGCCAAGGGAACCAGGCGACTTGCCGTACCCGGGAGGTTGCCCTGCGTTCACTCGTGAGCTGCGGCAAGTCCAGTGGCCCAGTACGAAGAACTTCAAGCCAGATGTACCAGAGAAGTACGAAGGCAAGTTGCATCCGTCGGAGTTCCTTAGCGTCTACACCATCGCGGTGCAGGCTGCTGGGGGACGGGACGACAAGATCCTTGCCAACTACTTCCCGTTGGTGCTCAAGCCCAACGTCAGGTCCTGGCTCATGCACTTGCCGGACAACTCCATATCCTCCTGGGCTGACCTGTGCCATCAGTTTGTTGGCGCCTTCACAGGCGGCCACAAACCTCATGGCCAAGAGAGCGATCTTCATCTGCTCGTCCAGAAGGAAGGAGAGCCCCTGCGCCAGTACATCCAGAGGTTCAGCCGTGTACACCACAACATCCCAAATATCCACCCCGCCGCGGTAATCAGCGCGTTCCATCAGAACGTGCGTAACCGCAGGATGCGGGAGGAGATGGCGATGTGTAAGATTCGGGACGTCAGCGAGCTATATGCCCTGGCCGACAAGTGTGCACGCGCTGAGGAAGGGAGGAAATTCCCCGGAGAAAGCACTGGAGCGGAAGGATCTGACAGTGAGGATGCTGCCCCGGCAAAGAAAAACCGGCGGCGCAACAGGAAGAAGAGGGGCAACGAGGTGCTGGTCGTTGAGCAGTCCGGCGATGAAGGTGGCGCCAAGAAGGCTGCAGTTGGTAGCTCCGGCAAGGAAGTTGCCGCGTGCACCAACTGTCAGGCCGTGGCGGTCGCCGACAAGCGGGACGGCTCCGACAAGCAATATTGCAAGATTCACCGCACCAAGGGCCACGACCTCCAAAACTGCAAGAAGGTCGAGCAGCTTGTCCAGCAACAGAAGGCTGAGTACGAGCGGCGCGACAAGGAGAGAGCCCAAGGGGGTGCCGAGAAACCTGGCCTGAAGCGCACCGGCCAGGAAGGACGCCGCGGCAAGGCCAAGCAGCGGCAAGGAGACAGACCTCCCCGCGGTCGCGACAAGGACGAAGACGACGAGGAGGATGAAGACATGGATGACGTTGAGACCAGTGAGCAGGAGTTTCAGAAAGCCACAGAGGTCTTGTGCGTTGACGGGGGTGCTTCCCTGCATACCTCGCACCGCCAACTCAAACAGTGGGTGCGGGAAGTCAATGCAGCAGAACCACCCATCGAATCGCGCAAGCTTCTGAAGTGGTCCAGCACGCCTATCATCTTTGACATTGAGGACCACCCTGATCGCACAACCGCGGTCGGGTGTCTGCCGATGTTGGTTTCGCCAACTATCCGCAACCTCAAAGTCACCAAGATGCTAGTTGACGGCGGGGCCGGCTTAAACCTGATCTCCTCCGCTGTACTCCGAAAACTCCAGATCCCTGACGGCGAGCTCGAAGAGACCGGCACATTCCAAGGAATCAATCCGGGAAGGAGCAAGCCGAAGGGGAAGGTCACGCTGCCGGTAACATTCGGCAGCGAGTTAAACTTCAGGACTGAGAGGGTCACATTCGACGTTGCCGATATCCCGTTGCCTTACAATGGGATACTTGGCCGCCCAGCACTCGCCAAGTTCATGGCGGCCTCTCACTACGCGTATAACGTGCTGAAGATGCCAGGCCCGATAAGCGTCATTTCTGTCCCTGGCGACAAGAAGGATGCTCTTATTTGTGCCGACAGGATCTACCGGGAAGCAGCAGCCATGGCAGACCGTGATCCACTTGCCGCTGAAGCTCCCGGGACCAAGAAGACCAAGTCCGGCAAGAGTTCTGGTGCCTACTCCGGCAAGCGCACCTCTTCGGAGTGCTGCGCTGCCGTTGAGGATGCACCATCGAGCTCCAGGAGGACCAAGCCCGGCAAGAGTTCTGATGCCCACTCCGGCAAGCGCGCCTCTTCGGAGTGCTGCGCTGCCGTTGAGGACGCACCATCGAGCTCCACCGGCAAGTGCAAGAAGACGATGGCAGCTCCGCCAGAGACGAAGAGGGTATCCGCCAAGGTGGACGGCGCTGGTGGTACCTTCACCATCAGTGCCACGCTTGACCCTAAATAGGAAAGCGCGCTCGTTACTTTCCTGCGGGAGAATGTCGACGTGTTTGCATGGTAGCCGTCTGACATCCCTGGTGTTCCCAGGAAAGTGATTGAGCACCACCTTGCCGTTTGTCCCCACGCGCGGCCCGTCAAGCAGAAAGTCAGGAAGCAGGCAATGGAGCGCCAAGAATTCATTGCAGAAGAGATCAAGAAACTGGAAGCAGCAGGCCTCGTCAGAGGAGTGCTCCATCCCACGTGGTTGTCCAATCCTGTAGTCGTGCGCAAGACAAACGGGAAATGGAGGCTTTGTATCGATTTCACCGATGTTAACAAAGCTTGTCCCAAAGACCCGTTTCCTTTGCCGTGCATCGACCAGATTGTTGACTCCACAGCCGGATGTGATTTGCTTTCATTTCTTGACGCATACTCAGGGTATCATCAAATCTTCATGGCAGAAGAGGATGAGGAGAAGACCGCATTTATTAGTCCATGTGGCACGTACTGCCTTTGTACGGATGCCTTTCGGATTAAAAAATGCTGGTTCAACATTTGCAAGAGTAGTCCATATTGCTCTTGAGCCACAAATACACAGAAATGTGGAAGCCTACATGGATGATATAGTGGTCAAGAGCAAGGACAGAGCAACCCTGGTTCAAGATTTGGACGAGACCTTTGCAAATCTGCGCAAGATCAGCCTCAAGCTCAACCCAGAGAAGTGTGTGTTTGGAGTTCCCTCCGGCAAGCTTCTCGGGTTCTTCGTGTCTCAGCGGGGAATTGAAGCCAACCCCGACAAGATCAGGGCCATTGAGCAAATCGAAGCACCAAAGCGCGTCAAGGATGTACAGAAACTTGCCAGTTGCGTGGCTGCTCTCAGCAGGTTTATTTCTCGGTCTGCTGAACGCACCCTGCCGTTTTTCAAATTATTGAAAAAGGCAGGTCCAATGAAATGGACTCCGGAAGCGGAGGCTGCGCTGCAAGACCTGAAGAGATACCTGTCCTCCCCTCCAATACTTGTCGCGCCTAAGCCACAAGAGAAGTTGCTGCTGTACATAGCGGCAACCAATCAAGTGGTTAGTGCTGCGTTGGTAGCAGAGAGGGAGGCAGATGATGATCCAGCAACCGCGGCAAGCGCATCCAACGACAAGCAGGGGGCTTCCCTGACAAGCTCTGGTCCCGACAAAGATGGATCTGCGCAGATGCATGAGGAGACGCGGAAAAAAATGGTGCAGCGCCCAGTTTACTTTGTCAGTTCCCTCCTGCAGGGGGCTAGGTCAAGGTACTCTGGTGTGCAGAAATTGCTTTTCGGCCTTCTCATGGCCTCGAGAAAGCTGCGCCATTACTTCCAAGCACATGAGATCACAGTTGTCACTCGCTTTCCGCTGAAGAGGATACTGCAGAATCCAGAAGCGACAGGCAGGATTGTTGAGTGGGCACTGGAACTGTCAAGCTTTGGTCTCAAGTTTGAAAGCACTTCAACTATCCAGAGCAGAGCATTGGCAGAATTTATAGCAGAATGGACGCCAACACCAGATGAAGAAATTCCAGAAACGAGCATCCCCGACAAGGAGGCAAGCAAAGAGTGGCTGATGTACTTTGATGGTGCCTTTTCGCTGCAAGGCGCCGGCGCTGGTGTGCTGCTTATCGCACCCACCGGAGAGCACCTCAAGTACATAGTCCAGATGCACTTTCCCAAGGAGCAAGCAACGAATAATACTGCAGAGTATGAAGGCTTGCTTGCCGGTCTCCGGATCGCGGCAGACCTTGGGATCAAGAAGCTCCTTGTCAGGGGTGACTCACAGCTTGTCGTCCGCCAAGTAAACAAGAATTATCAGAGTCCGTTGATGGAAGCTTACGTCGACGAAGTGAGAAAGCTAGAAGAGCGCTTTGACGGCCTACAAATGGAGCACGTTCCGAGATCTCGGAACGCCCTTGCTGATGGCCTATCAAAGTGCGCTGCACTTAAGCTACCTGTGGAACCAGGGACCTTTGTGCTCAAGCTGACCCAACCATCCGTAACACCATCAACTGGACAAAGCAAGAAGAGGAGGTTGATTCCTGGTGACTACCTGCCGGCAGAGCTTCCCGAAGCCGCCGCCAAGAAGGTCCCCAAGATCAACGCCGAAGGCGCTGAGGAACAGTCTGCTCCGGCAAGCCCTAGGGCTTGTTCCGTTGAAGCAGAAGCTCCCGGCAAGCTTGTCACGGAATGTCACGCTCCGGCAGAGACACAGCTTCTCGCCGTAGAAGCGGATATTCCCGCAGCAATCTCCAAGATCAACGCCAAGAGCGCCGGGGAGCAAGATGCTCCGGCAAGCCCCAGGGTTTGTTCCGTTGAAGCTGAAGCTCCCGGCAAACTTGTCGGGGAACGTCAAGCTCCGGCAGAGACACAGCTTCTCGCCGTAGAAGCGGATGTTCCCGCGGCAGCAGAGTTGCCTTTAGTCCTTGTTGTCGAGCCACAGGCTCCAACGTGGGCGCAGCAGATTGTCCGTTTCCTTCAGACAGGAGAACTTCTCGAAGAACAAGAGGAAGCCGAAAGAGTAGCCCGGCAGTCAAGCATGTACCAGTTCGTCGACAAGACACTGTACAGAAGAAGACTCAACGGTGTGAAATTGAGGTGTGTCCCCCGGGAAGACGGACAAAAGCTGTTGGCAGAGATACACGGAGGCATATGTGGTCACCACATTGGCGCGAGAGCACTTGTCGGCAAAGCATTCCGGCAAGGATTCTTCTGGCCAACAGCCCTCCAGGATGCAACTGCACAAGTAACCAAGTGTGAAGCGTGCCAGTTCCATTCCAAGCAGATACACCAGCCAGCTCAAGCTCTCCAGACGATCCCTTTATCCTGGCCATTTTCGGTATGGGGGCTCGACATCCTCGGCCCCTTCCCCCGAGCTGTCGGGGGCTTTGAGTACTTGTACGTCGCAATCGACAAGTTCACAAAGTGGCCGGAAGTGGAACCAGTGAGGAAGGTGACTGCACAGTCAGCCGTCAAGTTCTTCAGGTCGATTGTTTGCCGCTTCGAGATCCCTAACCGGATAATCACCGACAACGGCACACAATTTACGAGCCACACCTTCATGCAGTACGTCCAAGATCTCGGCGCCAAGGTCTGCTTCGCTTCTGTTGCTCACCCAAAAAGCAACGGTCAAGCGGAGAGGGCAAACGCCGAGGTGCTGTGCGGGCTCAAGACCAGAACTTTCGACAGGCTGCACAAGTGCGGAAGAAACTGGATCGAGGAGCTACCGGTGGTTCTTTGGTCGATCAGAACGACGCCAAATCGAGCCACTGGACAGACACCCTTTGCTCTAGTCTATGGAGCAGAGGCAGTTACCCCCACGGAACTCGTATACGGGTCACCTCGAGTGCTCGCTTACGATGAGCTTGAGCAAGAGCGGCTGCGGCAAGATGACGCGCTGCTCCTTGAGGAAGATCGTCTCCAGGCTGCTGTGCGAGCTGCTCGCTACCAGCAAGCTCTGCGCCGCTACCACAGCCGCAGAGTCAATGCCAGGAGTCTCGAGGAAGGCGACCTTGTTCTTCGGCGCATTCAGTCGGCCAAGAATTCCAACAAGTTGACGCCGAAGTGGGAAGGCCCTTACCGGGTGAAGCGAGTCACAAGGCCTGGCGCTGTCCGCCTTGAGACCGAAGATGGCGTACCAGTGAGCAACTCCTGGAGCATCGAGCATCTTCGTAAGTTTTACCCGTAAGGCGCAGTTGTCGGACCCTGTCCGGCAACCACCCTTCTGTACAAGTCTTGCCGCTGTTGCATGTAATCCTTTGTACAGAGCCAGGCGCAGACCCTGAGCACCAGTAAAAGAAGCGCTGATCACCCCGGGGTTAGAGCATGCATGCTAGGTCGAGTCTCGTCCTTGGTTAGGGTTGATAGTGCCTAACAGTAGCTAACCCCTAACTTAGAGGTCGAGTGTCCGTCCCTTTGCTTTCCTTCCGTTCGCAGGGCTCGCACATCCTGGCCAGACCGCTTGAGGATGAAAAGGAGAAGAAGGGCGCGCCGGCACCTGAGCCCCGGCAAGCCAATGTTGCCGAGGGTTGTGGGTACCAAGATCCATTCCCGGCAAGCTAGAGTTGCCGGGGGCTGCGAAATCAGATAAGTCTTTCGTCCCTCATCATGCATCCTCTTATGGACTGGGGAATGTGAAACCGCGTTTCTTCCCGAAAACTGTAGTGCTCCCCCGACTCTAGGCCCTAGAGCGCGTTCCTGGGGCCAAGTTTGGTCGTAGCCGCGACGGCGAAGGGATGAAACGAGGAGGCCGCACCCACCTCGTTCCCGCCTCCGTCAAAGGCGTGAGAAAGGTCGAGCGACGTGGGAAGGCGGCAGGGCCTGTTGCCGGGAATGTCTGTCCGAGGGATACTAAGGATTTGCTCCTTGGCGTGGGTTTGACCCGCGAGGCAAATAACCCGGCAAACATCCCCTTTTTCATTAAAAAACATCCCACTCAGGTACAGTCCATAGAGGATGAAAAACATGAAAGAGAGGATTACAAGTTTTAGATGCAGCTAAGGCCCGAGGGCTTACAAATTAAAAAGATAAGGTGCCCGTAATCCCTTTCCTGTCCCTCTCTTCAGGAGGTAGGTCAAGGAGGCGAAAAGGGGAAAAGGGGTGCCTAGGCGAGCCACAGGTGCCAGAAGACACCAAGAGAACATCTCGGGGGGCCGACCGAGGGCTTGACGGTGATGGCGACGCCGGAAGCGGGGCTCGAAGACGGGGCGGCAGGACGTCAGCATGCTGTCGAGGGCACCACGCCCTCGTACTCCGACCTGACGGCCTTGCCGCCAGCCCTCTTCCCCTTCTGCAGCCTCCCTACGCCAGTCGCCCAAGGAGACGCCCCCGGGGAGTTCAAGGAGCCGGCGACGCGGATGATGGGGTCGCCGGTGCTGCGCGAAGCGGCGCCCGACACCTAGTCGGACCCGCCATCCCGCCGCCCGTTACCCTCATCATCGCTGTCGCTGTCCTCCTCGTCACCATCACTCAAGGAGGAGCCTTCGCTATCGGAGGAGCTATCCACGCAGCACTTCGCCCGAGTGCCGAAGCACCCGAAGACCTTGACGGAGAGGAGACCGCCCTCCATCAACTTAAAATGGAGGGTGAGTTCCCCCGTCAAGCTGTGGATACGGGCGAACGTCTTCCACCCCCGATCAAGATACATCACATTAGGGGCTGGGAATACGACGCGGACTCGCGTGCCGCTGATTCCGCAGCCCCTCATGTGCAGTCTCAGCGTCTCGGGCGGGTCCAACTCCATCGCGCTCGCAAACGGAGCTGGAAGCCGGAGGCGACGACGAGGCACCCGGCGCAGCCTGATGAAGAACTCGCAAGGGTCGTCCCCTATATGGACCGCCGTGGGGGGAGGAGCCGCCGGCGGAGGCGAAGCTGGCGCCCCGCCCCGTCCGCCTCTTCCCCGAGCGCCTCGAGCTCGTCCTCGACCTCGCCCCCTCCCTCTTCCCCTTATGGCTGGCTCTGCCGCCACGGGCGCGGACGAGGGAGAGGTGCGCTGTCTGGCGGCGATCCTCGCCGCCACTGATGAAGGGCCAGGGTTCCCTTTCTCCATGACGAATGAGAGAAAGGGAAGCTGAAGCTGAAGGAAGGAGGAGATGGGAGAGTGCGGGCTTCCGTGCTCCCCTCCCGCTCTTTATAAAGGAGCGAGGTGGGGGCTCAGCGAATCAAGGCACGGGAAGGGCAAGGAGTCGGCCCCGACCCGCTGCCTCTGCTCGCGACGGCCCAGCTTCCCACTTCCACTGTCCGCGACTCCAGGCGCATGGAAGCCGCGTGGCGAGGATGCGGAACCGGGGAAACGAATGAGGCGGCCTCGCCCCGCCCCGTGATTGCGGGGAGTGGGCGCCTCGGAAACCGCGCACCGGCCCCGTTCAGTAAATGCACCACGCCTCCACACCTACCTCCGTTTAGGGAGGAGGGCGTGAACCGTTCCCTTCATCATGGCCCGACGCATGCTCGCGGGGCTTAGCCCCGCGCACGCCGCCCACGTCACCCACGACGCCGCGTTTGACGCGTGCCGTTCTGGACGTGCGCGGCGGAAGCGGAGAGATATGCGACGTAACCTAGGCCGCGCGTGCCCGTGCACTGTTTTGGTCCTGGCCCAACAGCGCTCGGCACCGTGTCTGGCCCAGGCCCGGGGGCTCCTGTCGGTGTACTAGAGTAGGGGTACCCTAGTACCCCGAACTCGTGCACGGGCAGTCGCAGCATCCCCGCGGCAAGGCTTGCCGGGTGACCACCAGGGTCCTCCGCGGCTACTTTGAAGACCATTCAAGAACAAAGTATCCAAGACAAGACCCCGGCGAGAGGAGCTTGCCGGGAAAGCTATCGAAAGCATCTCAAGGCCCCGGCAAGGGGAGCTTGCCGGGAAGGAAACGAGACCCCGGCAAGAGGAGCTTGCCGGGAAGGCCAACCCAGGCATACCAAGAAAACCTGCCGCAACGCGCCACGCGTCCCGGCAAGACCCGGTGAGCGACAAGCTCCCGGACGCGACAAGACGACGACCGCGGCGAGGAGTTTGCCGCGGGAACCGCCTCTCCGAGCCCGCGCTCCAGCACAACCACCACGTGTCGCTCTGGGGGCCCCTCCCAAGCACACGTAGCAGGAGGTCGCGCAGCTAGGGGTGCGAGGTGGCGAGCAGGCGCTGACGAGATAGCCATCGTGGCAAACGGTGGCGTCCCTAGCGGTCCCTCTCGGTACTGTTTAGGAGACACAGACGGGCATTTAATGCCCTTGTCCCCTGCCGTCCGGGTTAGGTATGATAACACTGTAGCGGGTAGCTGTGCCCACTACAGCACCTAGCTGTGCCTATCCACGGCACCCTTTTCCATTTTTGCCCTTGGCCCCCGTTGCTCTATGTCGGTAACCCCTTGAGTATAAAAGGAGGCCCGCGTGCAACGTAGAGGGGGGTCGGCCATTTTGAGAGCCTTCGGGAGGAGGCCATTCCAACGCCCACGCTCGGTCTCGCTAGTCGCCGGCGTGTACTGTAGCACCCCGCGCTCCCGAGCTAGAAATCAATACCAAACCATAAAGCAGGAGTAGGGTTTTATGCATCCGTGCGGCCCGAACCTGGGTAAATCGCTCGCGTGCTTCGCCCCGATTTACTCTTTGCACGACCAACCGCCCGCGCGCTTCGCCTCGATCTGCTCTTTGCGCAACCTCCGCCCCCCGCCGAACCGAAAGGGACCCGGTCCGCCGGTCCCATAGGTGTCCGTGGATCAGAAACCCCGGCACCCTTACACGTCTCCTCTAGCAACGAATGGCCCGCAGCATCGCGCCGGGGAACGACCGGAAGCTCCACGTTGCATCCCCTGTTTCAGTCCGTCGTGCACGCAGGAAGATCAGTTCTTGTTAAAAAACACGTCAGTCCAAATTGCGAACCACGTCAGTTCAAAAAGGGTAACAGAATAATATTCTGTTACGCGTAACAGAATAGCCCATATATATATATATATATATATATATATATATATTCAAAATAATCCGGTATATCATAAAGATGTTGACATAGTATATTTTTCATTGAAAGTGGTTTATTTCAAGATAATATATAATTCAAGTTTTAATTATTGTTTTTTATTTTGGATTTGTCAGGGAATAAACTATTGCAAAGACCGATTGCAGGTTTCTTTCTGTCAGAACACAATAAATATAAACTGGCTCAATGCTAGTTATGCTTGTTCTGCTGATCTTTTCCCAACTACTCCCTCCGTCCCATAATCTAACACATTTTTTGACACTACACTAGTGTTAAAAAACGTCCTACATTATGAGACGGAGGGAGTATTGTATATTGCAGCGTTAGAGCACTTGCATAACCAGCTAATCTTTAAACTAAGCATATGATATACAATAAATATCAAGAATATGAGCTACGTATATGAATCATAATGGTACTGGAACAAATCAGTTACTATATCTTTAGGCAGAAATGGTTATTCATTGACATATGAGCCACTTCAATTCTTATTATATTGTTTTTCGACGGTGAATCTAAGAATTTCTCTTAATTATGTATCTGTGCTCCTCAGACTGTTTTTTCATGTTGCAACATAGGTAACCCTCTTAATATGGCTATGGTTAGCCTTGAGGATAGTTTTTCTCCACAAGAGACTCTACAAGAATTTTCAGACAAACTCACTTCAATGCTACCTTTAGTTTCCGTAAGTTATCAGTTATCATTTCTTTTAGAATATTTTAATCTTTCCATTAGACATGCACAAATAAGAATTGAAATTTGTGGAAATTCAAATTTTATTTATTCGGAGAGACATTTTCTAGCTTTTAACAACATTATTTATCACTTAAGAACACCTAGATGGTCATCCATTATTATCCTTTCTAATGTTCTCACAAGAAAAACTTACTAAGCAGAAGTAGATTATTGTTGTAAAAAAAACACCCGTAGATAGTAATATTGTCCTGTCAGAATTGATGCTTATTATTTCTCAGGAACTAGAAGATATAATACAAATGGGTGTTCTCATGTGGAGACTTGATCTTCTCAAGTCAGGTGCAGACTATGCCAAGTCACAACTTCACATGGTACAAGGAGAAGTTCTACTTCTTGCAAGGTATCCCTGTTTAACAATTCCAAAAATCTGTAGCTCAGGTGAGGCATAATCTTTAAAAGTTTAATCTCATGCCATAAATGTATTTGGATTTAGTGGGAGTGGGAATCTGCCACCTAGTAGAGAAGCAGACCGACTGTTTAAGTCGCTGAAAAACTGCAAAGTTCGGTACTTTAGGAACCGGGGTGACAGACTACTCATGGTACAAACTATCATGCTCAATATTTTTCTCTTCAATTAGTTCCCAACATTTCCATGTTTTCACTTACTTGGTTGAGTAGTATACACTAAGTTTAACTTTGATATTGTCTAATAGAATATTTCTGAATCTCGTGGCACTTCGACAGGAGGATGGCTTCAACCTTCTAACTGTCATAAAAGGAGTAAAAATGTACCGCCGTGGTAGACAATGGGACTGTGTGAACGATTTCCTGTCACCCACATTAAGTGAATTCAACAGAACATTTGGTGAAGATTTCAAGTATGTATTTAGCATATAAGGTCGATTCAACTTTTCACATGATATCATGTAGAGATGACTAGACTCATTTGTACGACTCAAACTCTTGCAGACTGTTTCATCAGTTACTGAGCCCAGCCATGCTCTCTACAATGAAAAATGGGAAAATTGTCCATGGCCTTGCCGGTGTTCCTGACAAAGGTCCTGTCTTGTTTGTGGGATATCACCAACTCCTGGCCATAGAGTGGGCTGCACTGATTGAAGGGTTCTTGAGGGAGAAAAAAACAGTTATCCGAACAGGGGCCCACCATGTATTTTTTGCTGGAAATTATGAGACACTACGCCAGGAGTTGTCTCTATTTGATTTTGTTTCTATATACGGCGCGGTTCCAGTCGGTCCGATCAATATGTACAAATTGTTTGAGAGAAATAAATTTGTTCTCCTCTATCCAGGCGGTGTGAGAGAAGCTCTACATAGGAAGGTGTGCTTGAACAAGGACAATTTGTTCTAATAAAATTGCCTGTGTGTTCTACATTCTGCTATGCTTATTTTGTTGTGCCTGGCAGGGCGAAGCATACAAATTGTTTTGGCCAGATCAAACCGAATTTGTAAGAATGGCGGCACGGTTTGGAGTTACGGTCATACCATTTGGTTGTGTGGGAGAAGATGACTTTTTGGAGGTTAGCTTTATGTGCTTTTGTACTTCGAGTCATCTGAAGCAACAAGATTTACATATTGTAGTCATGGTTTTAAATAGCGGATAGCGGGCTGGGGTCCGCGTAGCGGAATGCGGATAGCGGGCGATATTGCGGGCGCTATGTCCGTGTAGCGAATTTGTAAAAATATAGATTATTGTATATATTTCTAGATCATTAACAAAAAGCAATGACATTTAATTTGAGCAATAGCAGATGCTATCTCCGCTGTTTGAAACTATGATTGTAGTACAAGTTATATTCCATATTTTAAGGCATTAAAATGGAGAGCGGCGTTTCGGTGCCCGGGTGCATCTGCACCCGGTCAAAAAAAAATTCATAAAAAATTTAGAAAAATTCAAAAAATTCCAAAAAAAATTAGGGTGGTAGACAATTTGATGCGTGAGGTACGCTATAATTTTCAAAACATTTGGACTTCTGTGCAGCTCTCAGCAAAAAAGACAATTTGATGCGTGAGGTACGCTATAATTTTCAAAACATTTGGACTTTTGTGCAGCTCTCAGCAAAAAAGACAAATCAGACCTGATTTGTCTTTTTTGCTGAGAGCTGCACAGAAGTCCAAATGTTTTGAAAATTGTAGCGTACCTCACGCATCAAATTGTCTACCACCCTAATTTTTTTGGAATTTTTTGAATTTTTCTAGTATTTATTTTGATTTTTTTCGTGAGCGTAGGTGCAGATGAGCTCGGGCTCAGATTCGAATTTTCGATTAAAATGGCTCTTTTCTTATCTCCACACAATAGGGTCTACTTATGTATTGTTTGTACCTTTTACAGATAGTTGTGGACTACAATGATCAAAAGAACATACCATATATTAGAGACGAGATAAAGTCATTCAACAGAGATTTTATAAGATTAAGGTTAGATTTCTATTACTCTGCCCATTTTTCCTTTGATAAACAAACAATCAAGCATCTCCTTAGAAAGTTAGTTACCAATCTCAAGCCTTGGTCCCACTTCACCTCCATTATCTAAGGAATAAAAACATTGGTCACCTTCTTTGTGAATGTTTGGTTTCAGGGACACTATGAAAGGAGAGGATGGGAATCAAGTCTTGCATCTGCCTGTTGTTCTCCCAAAATTACCAGGGCGGCTATATTTCCTATTCGGGAAGCCAATTGAGATGAAAGGAATGGACAATGTGTTGACAGATAGGAAGAAGGCAAACCAAGTAGATTTTCAAATCGAATCAGAAGTGCAGAATGCAATGTCTTACCTAAAGAGGAAGAGAAACGAAGATCCTTACCGGAGTATTGTGCGACGTGCGTTGTACCAGGCAACTTGGGGTCCTTCTGCTCTAGTGCCTACTTTCGAACCGTGAAAGATTGTGTCAGGACTGGTTTGCTTAGGCTAACTGGGCCATGGCTTTCATGTTTAATTGTCTGTTGAGCTAATTTCCGAAATAGGGTGAGTTGAAACTTTGTGACGCCCGGATAATTAGACTACAGTAATCCCACGTTAATGATGCCACGTCACTTTGATTACTGTTGCTAATCTCACGCTAGTTCGAAAGCGATTCAAAATCCAAATCAAACTAACAATAAAAGTTTTCAAACATTAAGACTAAAATGTTCTAAATGTGACAATTAAATTCATGAGTAATAATGTTGGAGAAACCAACATTTCTTATTATATTTAAATGCACTAAAACAACCAAAACAGAGGGCAAAATAATTAATTTAATGCCTTTTATAAAGTTATGATAATATAACTAATTTAGTAGTGTGCCAAAATAATTGTGGCAATGGACTAATTAGTAATACTAATTTAGGTGCTCATTTGGTATTTTATAAAACTAAAATAAAAGAAACTTCAAGTGAAAACAGTAAAGAAATAAAATAAATAAAAAGAAAAGGTCTAAACAAAAAAACAAAAGAAAGAAAGCACCCCCGGGCTTCGGCCCAGCAGGCCACCAGCCCAACTGGGCCAACCAGGCCGGCCCAGCCGCGCCCCGACCCTCACTCCCTTATCCACCTGGGCGACCAAACCCTAATCCTATCCACCTAACTCTTCCCACGTCGCTCGCCCTCCCGATCCAGATCGAGGGATTGAGGGATTGACCCCATCGCCTCCCTCCCCCACCGACGCCGCCCGGAGCGACCCCCCTCCCTGTCGTCGTCCACATCGACACCCGAGCCCGGCGCCTCGTCGCCGTGGACCGCCTCACCTCGCCGCCCTTGTCGCCGACCCCTCCACCGACGGACCCCCCTCGAGCATCGTCGCCGCCCGGGCTTCGCAGGACGCCGCACCCGAGGACACTGCGCCGCCCCGACGCCATTGGAGTCGCCTTCGCCCCGCAGCCCCGGCGTCTCCCCGAGCCGGCTTTAGCACAACTTCAGGGCCCCGATGAAGCCCCGTCCACCCCTCCTCTACTTCCCCTCCGTCCCGGGCCGCACCACCGTAGCCCGCTGACCATCCTCGCCTCGCCCGCACATGACCCTGACCACGTCCACTCCGGTTCCCGCTCGCCGCTCGCCTGCGTGCGAGGTCCCGCCTTGCCGGCGCTGATGTGACCTCGTCGGCCCACGCGCCCGCCACCCCCTCTCGCTCGCGTGCGACGCCGCACCCTCCGGCTTCGCCGAGGCCTCCCTCTGCCGTGCACAGCTCGGCTCCCTCAGCTCCGCCCCGCCTCTGCCGCCCCTGTTGGGGAACGTAGTAATTTCAAAATTTTCCTACGCACACGCAAGATCATGGTGATGCATAGCAACGAGATGGGAGAGTGTTGTCTACGTACCCTCGTAGACCGAAGCGGAAGCGTTGATGCAACGTAGAGTAAGTAGTCGTACATCTTCCCGGTCCAACCGATCCAAGCACCGTTACTCCGGTACCTCCGAGTTCTTGGCACACGTTCAGCTCGATGACGCTCCCCGGGCTCCGATCCAGCAAAGCTTCGGGGAGGAGTTTCGTCAGCACGACGGCGTGGTGACGATCTTGATGTTCAACCGTCGCAGGGCTTCGCCTAAGCACTGCTACAATATGACCGAGGTGGAATATGGTGGAGGGGGGCACCGCACACGGCTAAGAAACGATCACGAAGATCAACTTGTGTGTCTATGGGGTGCCCCCTGCCCCCGTATATAAAGGAGTGGAGGAGGGGAGGGCCGACCCTCTCTATGGCGCGCCCTAGGGGAGTCCTACTCCCACCGGGAGTAGGATTCCCCCTTTCCTAGTCCAACTAGGAGTCCTTCCAAGTATTAGGAGTAGGAGACAAGGATGGGGAAGGGAGAAGGGAAGGAAGAAGGGGGCGCAGCCCCTTCCCCTAGTCCAATTCGGACTAGGCCTTGGGGGGCGTGCGGCCTGCCCTAGGCAGCCCCTCTCTCTTTCCCGTATGGCCCAATAAGGCCCAATACTTCTCCCGGCGAATTCCCGTAACTCTCCGGTACTCCGAAAAATACCCGAATCACTCGGAACCTTTCCGAAGTCTGAATATAGTCGTCCAATATATCGATCTTTACGTCTCGACCATTTTGAGACTCCTCGTCATGTCCCCGATCTCATCCGGGACTCTCCTTCGGTACATCAAAACTTATAAACTCGTAATATAACTGTCATCGAAACCTTAAGCTTGCGGACCCTACGGTTCGAGAACAATGTAGACATGACCGAGACACGTCTCCGGTCAATAACCAATAGCGGGACCTGGATGCCCATATTGGCTCCTACATATTCTACGAAGATCTTTATCGGTCAGACCGCATAACAACATACGTTGTTCCCTTTGTCATCGGTATGTTACTTGCCTGAGATTCGATCGTCGGTATCCAATACCTAGTTCAATCTTGTTACCGGCAAGTCTCTTTACTCGTTCCGTAATACATCATTCCGCAACTAACTCATTAGTTTCAATGCTTGCAAGGCTTAAGTGATGTGCATTACCGAGAGGGCCCAGAGATACCTCTCCGGCATTCGGAGTGACAAATCATAATCTCGAAATACGCCAACCCAACATGTACCTTTGGAGACACCTGTAGAACTCCTTTATAATCACCCAGTTACGTTGTGACGTTTGGTAGCACACAAAGTGTTCCTCCGGCAAACGGGAGTTGCATAATCTCATAGTCATAGGAACATGTATAAGTCATGAAGAAAGCAATAGCAACATACTAAACGATCGGGTGCTAAGCTAATGGAATGGGTCATGTCAATCAGATCATTCAACTAATGATGTGATCCCATTAATCAAATAACAACTCTTTGTCCATGGTTAGGAAACATAACCATCTTTGATTAATGAGCTAGTCAAGTAGAGGCATACTAGTGACACTCTGTTTGTCTATGTATTCACACATGTATTATGTTTCCGGTTAATACAATTCTAGCATGAATAATAAACATTTATCATGATATAAGGAAATAAATAATAACTGTATTATTGCCTCTAGGGCATATTTCCTTCAGCCCCATCGCCGGCCGCCCGCCTGCCGCGCCGCCTTTTGTGGCCTCTTCCGGGCCACCCCCACCCCCGCCTTGGCTCCCTGCCCTGCCATGGCCTGCCTCCCCTCTCGCCTACAGCCGGCGCCCAGCCCGCCTCGCCGGCGCTGGCGCGCGCGCCTGCGGCGGCCGCCCGGGTTCGCCCGTTAACGGACACATGCCCGTCGCCCTCCTGCCCGCTAGCGCCCGCATGCCCGCGTGCCCGTTAGCCCCTCTGGGCCACTGGCTAACGGGCCCCGCACTCCAGAACGTTTCAAAAAAAGATTAATAATAATAATAATAATAATAATGAAGTTTAATTAATTAATTAACTTAATTAAACCTGTTAACTAATCTAATTAACCCTGTTAATTAACCTTAATGATCTGATTAGATAAGCAGAGTATGACACCTGGGTCCCACCTGTCAGCTTGACCTGGTCAACAGTCAACCTAGTTGACTGCTGACTGGACCCTTGACTGAGTTAACTGGCCCCATGGCCCCACTAACAGGCTGTGTGGCACAATGTTGTGTACACTTTCTGTGTACACCTAGCATTTAAAATTAAGTGATTTTCGGATTAAATTAATTAATAATAATTTTAGAAATGTTTAAATCTTTGAAAATTAATATAAAATAATCCGTAACTCCGATGGAAAAACTTTGTATATGAAAGTTGCTCAGAACAACGAGACAAATCCGGTTACGCAGCCCGTTCGTCCGCCACGCATCCCTAGCATAGCGAACACGCAACTTTCCCCCTCCGATTCATCTGTCCGAAAACGCAAAACACCGGAGATATTTTCCTGGATGTTTCGCCCCTTCACCGATATCACCACATACCGCGTTAGGGCACCCCTAGCACCGCTACTTGCCATGTCATGCATCGCCATGCATTTATTTGCATTATATTTATTTTTTCTTCCCCCTCTTCTCTTGCTAGACACCGAGACCGACGCCGCTGCTACCCAGTACGACTACGGAGTTGACGACCCCTCTCTCTTGCCAGAGCAACCAGGCAAGCCCCCCCTTTGATCACCAGATATCGCCTACTCTCTCTCTATACTGCTTGCATTAGAGTAGTGTAGCATGTTACTGCTTTCCGTTAATCCTATCCTGATGCATAGCCTGTCCTTGCTACTACTGTTGTTACCTTTACCTGCAATCCTAATGCTTAGTATAGGATGCTAGTTTATCATCAGTGGCCATACATTCTTGTCCGTCTGCCATGCTATACTATTGGGCCGTGATCACTCGGGAGTTGATCACGGGTATATACATATACATAATATATGATACTTGTGGTGACTAAAGACGGGTCGGCTCGTAGGAGTACCCGCGAGTGATTCACGGATTGGGTCCGAAAGGACGTCTGTCCCGACGGCCCTCTGAGTGGATCTTTGTGGCGAAGCGACAGGGCAGGTTGAGACCACCTAGGAGAGAGGTGGGCCTGGCCCTGGTCGGCGTTCGCGGTTATTTCAAAATAACACGTTTAACGAGATCTTGGTATTTGATCCGAGTCTGGCTACTGGCCTATACGCACTAACCATCTACGCGGGGACAGTTATGGGCACTCGACGTTGTGGTATCAACGGAAGCCTTCGTGACGTCAGCGACTGAGTGGCGGCGCCGGGTTGGACTGGAACGCCTGCTCTTGTATAAGGGAAGCTAGGTCTGCTCACCGGCCGCGTACGCAACGTGCAGGTGTGCAATGGGCGATGGGCCCAGACCCCTGCGCCATAGGATTTAGACCGGCGTGCTGACCTCTCTGTTGTGCCTAGATAGGGCTGTGACGTGTTGATCTTTCGAGGCCGGGCATGACCCAGGAAAGTGTGTCCGGCCAAATGGGATCGAGCGTGTTGGGTTATGTGGTGCACCCCTGCAGGGAAGTTAATCTATTCGAATAGCCGTGATCTTCGGTAACAGGACGACTTGAAGTTGTGCCTTGACCTTATGACAACTAGAGCCAGATACTTAATAAAACACACCCTTCCAAGTGCCAGATACAACCGGTGATCGCTCTCTAACAGGGCGACGAGGAGAGGATCGTTGGGTAGGATTATGCTATGCGATGCTACTTGGAGGACTTCAGTCTACTCTTATCTATATGCTGCAAGACGGAGGCTGCCAGAAGCGTAGTCTTCGACATGATTAGCTATCCCCCTCTTATTCTGGCATTCTGCAGTTCAGTCCACTGATATGCCCCTTTACACATATATCCATGCATATGTAGTGTAGCTCCTTGCTTGCGAGTACTTTGGATGAGTACTCACGGTTGCTTTGCTTCCCCTTTTCCCCTTCCTATACCCGATTGCTGCGACCGGACGTTGGAGCCCAGGAGCCAGACGCCACCGTCGACGACGACTACTACTACTCGGGAGGTGCCTACTACTACGTGCAGCCCGCTGACGACGACCAGGAGTAGTTTAGGAGGATCCCAGGCAGGAGGCCTGCGCCTCTTTCGATCTGTATCCCAGTTTGTGCTAGCCTTCTTAAGGCAAACTTATTTAACTTATGTCTGTACTCAAATATTGTTGCTTCCGCTGACTCATCTATGATCGAGCTCTTGTATTCGAGCCCTCGAGGCCCCTGGCTTGTAATATGATGCTTGTACGACTTATTTTATTGTAGAGTTGTGTTGTGATATCTTTCCGTGAGTCCCTGATCTTGATCGTACATGTTTGCGTGTATGATTAGTGTACGATTGAATCGAGGGCGTCACAAACTTTCATGGACTTAGCACGATGAAAGAAACCAAGTACCAATCTAAAGAAGTTACGAGCACCAGAATCATGCATTTTGGAGAGATCGTGGTGATGTGCGTGATATGAAGGTGTGGTAGTACTCACATATCTTATTATTGACTCCGTGCTCACATAATTCGTATCCCATAGATGTATCTTTACTAAAGGTTGTGTACCTACACAATTAAGTATCTAAAATAGTAGTGAAAGATATAGACTCTCTGAGAACGCATTCCCATCATTTGCAGTTCCTCTCTAGTTACTCTGTCATTTAGTCTTAGTATTTATTTGACATTCTAGTTCGTACTTAGTTAATTCACTTATTTATCATACTCCTAGCGACCGATAGAATAGAATAGAATGTTTTCAAACTACGGTTTGAGTGCGAGCATAGCTACGTACGTGACAACATAATTGTGGGGCTGGTAACTGTGCTTCAACTAGTCATGCACACTGAGAGGACATCACCTTTCCATCGCTCTCTTTAAATGCATGGCCCGAGGATGTGGCTTGGTGATGGTAGACATTATGTACACCTATGGCATACTAATTGACTCCTTTTGTAGTTCACACCGCCCAAACCTAGGGTATGCCTGCTCTAGGTGTCTCCTCAGGACATACATCACATTGAGCATCATCGCCTTCGGTAACCTAATCAAGTGACTTGTGACATGAAGCGGACGAATGAGGCTCTGGATGTGCTACTCCACATGATGCTCGAGTTGTCTGATTACATGTTGGTGTTCGCACATTTTTTTTACTTTTCCATTTTTCAAAGGAATTTTTTTACAACACACAAGTATTTTTAAAAATATATTAATACTTTTCAAAATGACGTGAATGTTTTTAAAAAATTACCCGAACATTAAAAAACACAAAATTGTTTTACTTACATGATTTTTTTTATAAAATGCATGAAAACTTTAAAAATTGCATAACACTTTTTTTGAAGGAATGAGCATTTTTAAATTACATAAATATTTATTTAATACATGAACACTTTTTAAAATTACATGGGCGTTTTTAACGCACAAACATACTTAAAATTATGTGAATATTTTCTAAAATATATTGAAATTATTTTAATTAGATAATTATGTTTTTAAAAAATATAACACTTTTTATGTTACATCAACGCTTTTAAAATTAATGAACACCTGGTTATATCCATGTTTTTTTAAACATGCGAATGCATTTTATGAAATTTCATAATACCTTTTTAAATACCTGAATAATTATTGAAAAATACCAGAACATTAAAAATATGTAAAGTTTAGTAATAAAGGTAACAGAAAAGGGAAAGAGAAAAGAAGAAGAAATTTGGCCTGCGAGGGATGGGTACTGGGCCAGCCCAACCTCTACGGTGGCGGGGCATATGGCAGCCCCTGTCTCTCTCTCTTTTTACCACACACACAAAAAAAAACAAATTAATAAATCAGGGGGATTTAATGGTGGGGAGAAGGACACACGTGAGCCATTCATGTTGCTTCTCCAACTCTTTATCTCTTCCCGCCGCTTCCTCCCATGGAGGGTAGGAAACAATTTCTCCACCACAGTAGCTCGTCGCCGCCCGCTGGTAGTCAGCGGCCGCCACCGCGTGGGAGCATCGAAGAACTACTCGCCGGAGCCGCCCACTGCGTCAGAGCGGGACGCACCAGCAGGCCGTGTGTGGAAGCGGAATCATCGTCCGTGACCATCCCTCTGCCGGAGTTCGTGGCGGCTGCCACCTCTGATTCCAGTGCGTTCGTTCCAACCAGTAACGGCGCACGACGGGTGGTTAATATCGACTGCTCGCCATGTCCATGGTTCAGCGCCCGTTCGGCGTAAACCCGTGCGCCGCGGGTGGCCATCTCAGACGGCACCATGCCCGGCTGTGCCTCCGCCGTGCGAGCTCGGTGGATGCGACGACCGGGAATTTGCCGGGCGGTAGTAGCAGCAGCAACAGGAGGAGGAAGAAGCAGGCCGCGGAGGAGTCGCAGTTGGAGGTCCTTTATGACGACGGGTTCGGGAGCGTCACCATGAAGGACTACTGGGAGGCGGTGAGGGCCATGCCCAGGGACGACGGCGGGCCGCCGCGGTGGTTCTGTCCCGTGGAGTGCGGCCGGCCGGTGGTGGACAGGGCGCCGCTGCTGCTTTTCTTGCCAGGTTATTAGTCGTTCTTGTAAGCAAAATCGATCGTGTGCCTTTCCCCTTTCCCCTTTCCCCTACTGGAAGCCTGATGCTTCGGTGGAATTGTCTGAACTGCAGGAACCGATGGTGTTGGAATGGAGCTCATTTTGCACCACCAGTCTTTGGGCAAGTGAGTATTGATTTCTTTAACGGACGACCATGTTCTTTATAAATGACGTTTTATTACTTAAAAGATTTATAAGTATTACTAGCAAGACGGCCGTGCGTTGCAATGGGAGAAAAAAATCATAATGTTCAACGGCCATGATCATATTTTTCTGCATCACCAAGATACACTATCACTCTCATTTTCGTGAAATCGTGAACAATTTTTGAAAACTATGAACTTTTTTTTAAACTCGTGAACATATCCGCAATTGTGAACATTTTTACAGATTTTTAAACATTTTCCGCGACCATGAAATTTTCTCAATTCATGAACATTTTATACTATTTGCAAACAATTTCTAAAAAAATATGCACATTTTTAAATGCATTATTGAATAGGCGAACATTTCTAGAATTGACGAACATTTCTTTTGGAAATTGGTGGAACAATTTTTAAAATTCAGAAATATTTTTTAGATTTAACAGACATTTTTTGAAATGCGTGATCATTTTTGAATCTGCGAACATTTTATGAATCATTAAACTATTGTGTAAGTCATGAACAGTTTTTTAATTTTAGGATGTTTTTCAATTCATGAACATTTTTTGAATTGGCAAAATTTTGTTTAATTTCATTAACATTTTTTTAAACACAAACTTTTTAAAAACATCATGAACATTTTTTTATTTCCCGAACATATGTCTTCAAAATTAGAAGCATTTTTAAAAAAACATGAACATTTTCTGAATCCAAAACTTTAAAAATTATTAAACATTTTATTTCAAAATTCACATTTTTTATTTTTAGAACTTTTTAAGTCCCAAATTATTTAAAGTAGAAGAAACAAAAGTGAAAACGAAAATGAAAATAAAAAACGAAATTAAAAAAAGGCCGCCGGATATGGGCCAGCCCAAATAGGTGCGCTTGTCGTGTCCCAGCGCGCTGAGTGCAGTATAGAGGGTTCCTACTGGGCCGGCCCAAGCAGGGATTCCCTCTGTGAAATATTTTTTAATCACTTATAGATGGCATTGGTGGGTAGTTTCGATGACGTGTCGTCGGAAACAATAGCCCCTTGATTATTAGGGATAGACATCCAGCCTCTTCATGTAGATATGACGCATAACACCTAAACTAGAGGATGGTCAATCCTAGGATCATGCTGTAATCCATGTCGGGTAAAAGTACCCCTCGTCGTGTTCTTCAAGCGTGTACACACCTTTATAAACATGTCTTGATTCTCCACACATTGTAGAGACGATCATAAACGGAGCGCATCGGTACACCTGTAGATAACCTGTAAAAACCTTATCATTTCTACACAATCAAAGCGACCAAATAATGACAAGCGCTCCCACCCGGAGAAGAATTCTAAACCTGTGATACATCCCATGTAACCAGTTGTCAAAAATGTTAGAAACACTACGTGCAAGAACTGATGGTGTTGGAATGGAGCTCACTTTGCACCACAAAGCTTTGGGCAAGTGAGTATAGATTTCTTGTACGGACAACCAATTATACGTGCTTTATCATGTTTTTTTTGAGAAATACTATATTCTTGTTTGCTTAGCTTGAGTCACGCCATACAAAGAGTGACTCAAATAAGGTGCAAATGAACAGTAAATATGAATCTGGAAAATATTATTGCTTTATGTTAGAAATTTTACTGGCATAAAGTTGCAATGCATAATTCAATTTTGTCATGATAATCATGCGTCATATCTTGCTTGTATGGAGTAAACCCATGTCCAGGCTCTAATTTAATTTTTGATCTTCTTTTTATGCAGACTATTTGAGGTTTGCTGCTTCCATATACCAGTAAATGACCGTACATCATTTGAAGGTAAGGATAAATGAATAGTTCAGGTATTATTATTTTCACTAGCTTGGCATGTCTATGCCCTCACAAGCACTGACCATCATTACTTGCTACAGAAAGACCTAAAATGGACAGATCTTAAACAGGGTGACAATTGTGTGTCGTATGTGTAGAGCACATGGTTGTGGTGATTGTTTGATTTAACTGGATTATCCTATAAAAAAATAACATATATGCATGCATTTCTGTTTGTTTATTATCACTGTATTAATGGCTATGATGATTCACTGTATATAATCATAGTTGTTACTTCAAACTCCTAAAATTTAATATTTTTTGAGAGCTTTCAACCCAAACCAAGTTTGCAAGCTTGACATCTGCTTAATCATAACTTATACAGGGTTGTTACAAATTGTGGAAGAATATGTCAAATATGAGAGTGCTTTGTCACCAAGTAGACCAATATATATTGTTGGAGATTCTTTTGGTGGATGTCTCGCAATTTCAGTTGCAGCCCGCAATCCAGAAATCGATTTGGTTCTTACACTAGTAAATCCAGGTAGGTGAAACAAATTTACCTACACGTTAATATCTACTGTTATCCTGTGATCCGAATATAGATTTGGCTCTTACACTTAAATTTGATTTTTCAGCAACATCATCAGCAAAATCTTCGTGGCAGGCAGTATTGCCTCTTTTGGAAACGATGCCAAGCAACCTCCCAGTTGTCCAGCCCCACCTTCTCAGATATTTAATTGGTATATTTCTCGTAAACTTGTCAATTATGCCTCTGAAGTAAACACAGGTCACCATAGTTTAAGTGCAGCGATGATCTTGAACTTTGGCTACATGTATATCTTCAAAATTCAGTAGACCATAACGATTTTTACATATTTTCCCTTGAAGGTGGTTTATTTCAAGATAATATTTATTGCATGTTTTGGTTATTAGTTTTCTCCCAGGCAACCTAATTTTAAGTATAACTCATTATAAAAAAAATTACAAAAAATAGTGAAAAGACTTAATAAAGGCTTCTTTTCTCCATGAACCTAGTAAATATAAATGGGCTCAAAGCTAGTTATCTTTGTTCTGCATCTTTACCCAACTATCATATATAGCAAATTTAGAGCACTCGCATGAGTAGTCAACTCGTGAACTAAACATATGATATACAATAAATGCAAGGGATAAAAGTCAGGTATATGAATTTAATGGTGCCAAAAAAATGTTTCTATATCTTTAGGCAGAAAATTTTATTCACTGGTATATGGGCAACCTCAATTCTCACTATATTCTTCTTCGGTGTTGAATATAATAATTTATCTTAACTATATCTACTTCAATGTCATCGGGAAATCAGTGCTCCTCAAAATGTTTTTGTGTGTGGCGAAATAGGTAACCCTCTTAATGGGGCTTTGGTTAGTGTTCAGAACGGCCTTTCCCCTCAAGAAACTCTACAAGAATTTTCAAACAGTCTCGCTTCAATGCTACCTTTAGTTTCAGTAAGTTTTCAGTTTATCACTTCTTTTTAGATTTTTTTAGCAATAGTGCACAAATACAATTTGAAATTTATGGAAAATTAATATATTTTATTTATTCTAAGAAAAATATTGTACAGTAACTTTTAACAACATTATTTATCACCCAAGAACATCAGGATAGTCATCAATTATACTACTTTCTTATGTTTTTACAAGACAAATAGTAGATCATTGCTTAAAACACACACACACACACACACACACACACACACACACACACACACACACACACACACACACACACACACACACACACACACACACACAAGTAGATCATGATATTGTCTTGTCAGACTTGATGCTTGGTGTTTATCAGGAACTAGGAGATATAATACAAATGGGCACTCTCGTGTGGAAACTTAAGCTTCTCAAGTCAGGTGCAAACTATGCCAACTCTCAACTTCATGCGGTACAAGCAGAAGTACTACTTCTTGCAAGGTATCTCTATTTAACAGTTTCACACATTTGGTAGCTCAGGTGAGGTATAATCTTACAAATTTGATCTCCCACTATAAATATATTTGGATTTAGTGGCATTGCGAATCTGCCGCCAAGTGGAGAAGCAGACCGACTGTTTAAGACACTGAAAAATTCTAAACTTCGATACTTTAGGAACCGGGGTGATAGACTACTCATGGTACAGACTATCATGATCACCATTCTTCTCGTACATTATTTACAAGCATTTCCATGTTTTGACTTACTCGATTGAGCAGTGTACACTTATTTAACCTGTGGGGTTGTGTCATAGAAGAATTCTGAAATTTTTGTGGCATTTCGACAGGGATATGGCTTCAATTTGCTAACTATCATTAAAGGAGTAAACATGTACCGTCGTGGTAGACAACGGGACTTTGTGAACGATTTCCTCTCACCTACATTAAGTGAATTCAAGAAAACATTTGGTGAAGATTTCAAGTATGTATTGACTATCTAACACCAATTCAACTTTCGCATACTATAATATAAGGATGATTGGAGTCATAAGTTGGAACCTCAAAATTTTGCAGACTGTTTAATCAGTTATTGAGCCCAGTTATGCTCTCTACATTGAAAAATGGAAATATTGTTCGTGGCCTTGCCGGTGTTCCTGACAAAGGTCCTGTCTTGTTTGTGGGCTATCACCAACTCTTGGCTATGGAGGTGCCTGCACTAGTTGAAGGGTTCCTAAGAGAGAAAAAAACAATTCTCAGAGCAGCAGCCCATCAAGTATTTTTTGTCGGAAATTATGAGATACTGCGTCAGGAGTTGTCTCTGTTTGATTGGTTCTCTGCGTTCGGCGCGGTTCCAGTCAGTCCGATCAATACGTACAAGATGTTTGAGAGAAATGAATTTGTTCTTCTCTATCCAGGCGGTGTGCGGGAAGCTCTACATAGGAAGGTGTCCTTGAAATTTAAATTTTGTTGTACGAAAATTGCATTCTCTATAGTCTGCTATGCTTATTTTGTTGTACCTGGCAGGGTGAGGCATACAAATTGTTTTGGCCAGATCAACCAGAATTTGTAAGAATGGCAGCACGGTTTGGAGTTACCGTCGTACCATTTGGTTGTGTGGGAGAAGATGACTTTGTGGAGGTTAGCTTTATGTGCCTCTGTACACTGCGTCATCTGAAGCAACATGATTTACATATTACCCCCTCTGTCTCAAAATAAATGACTCAACTTGGTACTAAAGTTAGTACAAAGTTGATATACTACTTGGTAGTAACTTTAATACAAAGTTGAGTCACTTATTTTGGGGTACATTCTATATTTTTAAGGCAGCAAAAGTGGTTATGTTGTGTACCTTCCTATTTACATAGTCTACTTATGCATTCTATCGTTCATTTTTATAAAACGTTAGAAAAACTTATGCATTCTTTGTACCTTCTGCAGATAGTTCTGGACTACAACGATCAAAAGAACATACCCTATCTCAAAGACGCGATAAAATCATTCAATGCAGATTTTAAAGGACTTATAAGGTCGGATTTCTATTATCCTTGCTAGTTTTCCTTCAATAAAGAAGCATTCAAAACACTCAGTGTCACCTACGTTATCCAAGGAACAAAAACCTTGGTCACCTACTGTGTGCGTGCTTGGTTGCAGGGACACGGTGAAAGGAGATGATGGGAATCAAGTCTTGCATCTACCCGCTGTTCTCCCAAAGGTACCAGGTCGGCTATACTTCCTGTTCGGCAAGCCAATTGAGATGAAAGGAATGGACAATGTGCTGACGGATAGGAATAAGGCAAACGAAGTATATTTGCAAATCGAATCGGAAGTGGAGAATGTAGTGTCTTACCTCAAGAGGAAGAGAAACGAAGATCCTTATCGGAGTATTACGCGACGCGCGTTGTACCATGCAACTCAGGGTCCTTCTACTCAAGTGCCGACTTTTGAGGCGTGAAAGATTGACTCTAGCCTTGTTTAGCTTGATCAGGACTTTCATGTAGAATTGTAAGTTGAGGCAATTTGAGAATTAACTATGAGATCACTTATAGACCTTCAATATTGACTTATTGAAGTGTAGTTACAAGCATGCACACCACACACGCATACCGCCACTGTTGGGCATGTGTGTGTGTGTGTGTGTGGGGGGGGGGGGGGGGGGGTTGCTATGAGTCTATGACGCCAGTCATAGGTAGCTACCGCAACCGCTCCGCGGCCTCCAGGCAATATCTTCTGGCAACCATGCCTCCCGTGAAGCAGGCTCCAGTGCATGATTTCCATCGTGATGACTTGCTTTTCTTTCAGATGCCCAGATGCTATCACATATATATAGAGAGAGCTATCGCCTCACCTTTCACCTTTCCCCCGTACCGGTTGTACTCTCTGTGCGTTAGGCAGAAACGTCTTACCTCGACCTGAGGCGACGTGCTTCGTGTTTATAGACAGGGGCACACATCCCTGAAGCGCATACATTGTTGGAGATATTACAGGAGGCAGGAGGTTTACAACTTGGAGAACAAGAGATATAATTGGTTACAAGAGATAAAGAGAGATATAATTATATGTAACTCAAACTAGCTATCCTATCTTCCCTGGATCCTGCGCCTCTTGGACTCTGTCATACATGACATGATGTGTCACAATATATTGTGTTTAACACCCTCCCTTAATCACAACTTCATCAAGTTGAGATTATGTTTAAAGTCTTCAAAACTTCTAGTAGGTAGAGCCTTGGTGAATCCATCTGCAATTTGATCCTTGGAATGCACAAAGCAAATTTCAAGTTGTTTCTGAGCCACTCGTTCTCTGACAAAGTGAAAGTCAATTTCAATGTGTTTCATTCTGGCATGAAAAACAGGATTAGCAGACAAATAAGTTGCACCCAAATTGTCACACCATAAGCATGGAGCTTGTTTGCTTTTTTTACACCAAGCTCTTTCAATAAAGACTGCACCCATATGATCTCAGCTGTAGCATTTGCTAATGCTTTGTATTCTGCCTCAGTACTAGACCTGAAGACAGTAGTCTGTTTCCTTGCACACCATGAAATCAAGTTAGGACCAAAAAACACTGCAAATCCCCCAGTAGAACGTCTGTCATCCAAACAACTTGCCCAGTCAGAGTCTAAGAAAGCACTAAGAAGTGTGGATGATGACTTGCTGAAGTTGAGACCAATATTAAGGGTGTTCTTGACATATCTAACTATTCTCTTAGCAGCAGTCAAATGAACAGTGGTGGGTGCATGAAGGAATTGACAGACTTTGTTAACAGCAAATGATATATCAGGTCTTGTAAGAGTGAGATATTGGAGTGCACCTACAAGACTTCTGTATTTAGTGCTGTCTTCCTGACTCAAGGCTTGTCCTTCTGTGAGAGATAATTTTTCTGAACTGGATAATGGAGTAGGTGAAGGTTTACAGCCTTGCAAGCCAGCCTTTCTTACCAGATCAGTTGCATACTTTTCTTGAGACAAGTGAAGTCCACCATCATGTTTCTTCACTTCTATCCCTAAGAAATAGTGCAAATCTCCAAGATCCTTAAGAGTAAACTCTGCACTGAGATCCTTCAACAATCCTGTTACGGCTTCATCAGATGAGCTTGTAACAATAATATCATCAACATAGATGAGAACGAAGATGTGAGTATTGCACTTGTTATAAATAAACAGTGAAGTGTCAGACTTAGAGGGAACAAAGCCAAGAGTTTGCATCTTTTGACTGAGACATGAATACCATGCCCTTGGAGCCTGCTTTAACGCATATAACGCTTTGTCAAGTCTGCACACATGCAATGGTGCATGTTTGCTTTCAAACCCAGGAGGTTGTTTCATGTACACTTTCTCTTCCAGAACACCATGGAGGAACACGTTCTGTACGTCTAGCTATTTGAGACTCCAGTCCCTGTACACAACAATGGACAAAACAAGACAAATGGTTGCATCTTTTATCACTGGACTAAATGTGTCCTCATAGTCAATACCATACCGTTGCTTGAAGCCTTTTGCTACAAGTCTTGCCTTGTAGCGATCAATAGCGCCATCAGATTTTCTCTTGATCCGAAACACCCACTTGCAATCAATGAGATTTTTACCATGCTATGGAGGGACCAAATGCCATGTTTTGTTTCTTTTCAATGCCATGTACTCTTCATGCATGGCCTTCTTCCAGTTTTCATCAGCTAGGGCTTCATCAAGTGTGTAGGGTTCACCTGTAGAACACACCATGCCATATTTTTTCATATGCTTATAATTAATTGGTTGAATTACCCCCTGTTGCAGCCGTGTACGTCTTGGTGGTGAAGTAGTTGGCACGGGTGGCACAAAGAATCCCATGCAACCTGCAGGAGCAGCAGGAATTGATCCCGAGGCAGATCCTGGCGTAGCAGCAGCAGGTTCAGCAGCAGATTCCGCCATCGGATCTTCTGTGGCGGCAGACGGCGGTGTGCAATGGCGCGGCTCCGCAGAAGATCCCAGCGGACGGGGCTCATCATGGCGCCATGATGAGGGGCCAGCGTCTGCTGCGCTAGAGGCGGGTCCCGCACCAGTCGGCCAGCGCAGGTCACGCCGTTTGTAGCACATAGGTTGGACCGGGAACCAGGCCCCCGACGATCTAATAGGAGGCGAACAAGTGCCGCTGTGTGATTCGCTTGGGTTGGTGGAGACGCCGCCATGATAACCCACAAGTATAGGGGATCACAACAGTTTTCGAGGGTAAAGTATTCAACCCAAATTTATTGATTCGACACAAGGGGAGCCAAAGAATATTCTCAAGTATTAGCAGCTGAGTTGTCAATTCAACCACACCTGGAAACTTAGTATCTGCAGCAAAGTATTTAGTAGCAAAGTAATATGATAGTAGTGGTAACGGTAACAAAAGGTAACAGTAGTAAAAGTAATGTTTTTGGTATTTTGTAGTGATGATAGCAATAGCAACGGGAAAGTAAATAAGCGAATAACAATATATGGAAAGCTCGTAGGCAATGGATCGGTGATGGAGAATTATGCCGGATGCGGTTCATCATGTAACAGTCATAACCTAGGGTGACACAGAACTAGCTCCAGTTCATTGATATAATGTAGGCATGTATTCTGAACATAGTCATACGTGCTTATGGAAAAGAACTTGCATGACATCTTTTGTCCTACCCTCCCGTGGCAGCGGGGTCCTTACGGAAACTAAGGGATATTAAGGCCTCCTTTTAATAGAGTACCGGAACAAAGCATTAACACATAGTGAATACATGAACTCCTCAAACTACGGTCATCACTGGTAAGTATCCCGATTATTGTCACTTCGGGGTTTACGGATCATAACACATAATAGGTGACTATAGACTTGCAAGATAGGATCAAGAACACTCATATATTGATGAAAACATAATAGGTTCAGATCTGAAATCATGACACTCGGGCCCTAGTGACAAGCATCAAGCATAGCAAAGTCATAGCAACATCAATCTCAGAACATAGTGGATACTAGGGATCAAACCCTAACAAAACTAACTCGATTACATGATAGATCCCATCCAACCCATCACCGTCCAGCAAGCAGGGATTCGTAGAGGTGCCAGAGCTCGGTTTTGAAATAGAGATGAATAATATTTTGAGCGGTATACTTTCATTGTCAACATAACAACCAAGAGATGGCGATATCTTCCATGCTACACACATTATAGGCGGTTCCCAAACAGAATGGTAAAGTTTATACTCCCCCTTCCACCAACAAGCATCAATCCATGGCTTGCTCGAAACAATGAGTGCCTCCAACTAACAAGAGTCCCAGGGGGAGTTTTTTTGCAATTATTTTGATTTGGTTTGCATAAAGCATGAGACTGGGCATCCCGGTGACCAGCCATTTATCTGGTGAGTGAGGAGCGGAGTCCACTCATCTTGAGAATAACCCGCCTAACATGGAAGATACAGACAGCCCTAGTTGATACATGAGCTATTCGAGCATACAAAACAGGATATTTATTTGAAGGTTTAGAGTTTGGCACATACAAATTTACTTGGAACGGCAGGTAGATACCGTATATAGGTAGGTATAGTGGACTCATGTGGAATAACTTTGGGGTTTTAAGGGATTGGATGCACAAGCAGTATTCCCGCTTAGTACAGGTGAAGGCTAGCAAAAGACTGGGAAGTGACCAGCTAGAGAGCGACAACAGTCATGAACATGCATTAAAATTAATCAACATCGAATGCAAGCATGAGTAGGATATAATCCACCATGAACATAAATATCGTGAAGGCTATGTTGATTTTGTTTTAACTACATGCGTGAACATGCGCCAAGTCAAGTCACTTAAGTCATTCAGAGGAGGATACTACCCTATCATACCACATCATAACCATCTCAATAGCATGTTGGCATGCAAGATAAACCATTATAACTCATAGCTAATCAAGCATGGCACACGAAACTATGATCTCTAGTTGTCATTGCAAACATGTTTATTCATAATAGGCTGAATCAGGAACGATGAACTAATCAAATTTACAAAAACAAAAGAGGTCGAGTTCATACCAGCTTCTCTCAGCTCAATCAGTCCATCATATATCATCATAATTGCCTTTCACTTGCACAACCGAACTGTGTGAATAATAATAATAGTGCGCGTGCATTGGACTAAGCTGGAATCTGCAAGCATTCAATAAACAGGAGAAGACAAGGCAATATGGGCTCTTTTGTCAGATCAACAAGTATGCATACAAGAGCCACTTCAACAATTGAATTATGGTCTTCTCCTATCGAACTCCAAAGGAAAGAAAAGAAATAAAACTATTTACACGGGAAAGCTCCCAACAAGCAAAAGAAGAACAAGAAATATTTTTTGGTTTTCCTTTTAATTACTACTACAAGCATGGAAATTAAAACTAGCTAAAAGCTACAACTAATATTTTGGTTTTTCTTAAGGTTTATTAAACACACAAGAAGAAAGCATAAAAAGGAAATAAACTAGCATGGATGATACAAATGAAAAAGTATGAGCACCGACATCTAGCAATGAGTGTGTGAACATAAATGTAATGTCGGTGAGAAATACGTACTCCCCCAAGCTTAGGCTTTTGGCCTAAGTTGGTCTATGGCCACGGCTGGCCTGGCGGATATCCATAATAATAGTTGGGGTCATACTGAGAAGAAGAAAAAGACTCCGATTGCCACTGGCTGGCAATCATCTCCGGATCCCACTGGTAATTAGACTGTCGTGAAGGATCAACTTGTGGTTTCAGCTCTGGCTCCATGGCTGGTGCAGGGTTCCTGTAGGCGTGAATAGCCTTCAACGGAACAAGGTACTGGCCTGCAGATAAATCAAACAAAGAAGGAGCAGGCAGGGTAATAGTCTCAGGATGATGTTTATCAAAGAACAATTTATATTTAAGCTCTCCTTCCCTATTCTTAACAATAAAATCATATGCCACCATACTTTTATAATCTAAATAAACACGAGGCAGCACATTTTCTTCCTTTTCATAATGCCTAATGGGTATGTTAAAATGTGCAGCTAGGTGTGAAGCATAGATGCCTCCAAAGATGGGGCCCTTGGTACGGTTCAGACTTAATCATTTAGCAATAATGCCGCCCATACTAACAGAGTTATCACCGTATAAACCGTGGAGCAAAATAATAATATCAGGAATACTAAGGTTTCCACAGTTTCCGTGACCAATTAAACAACGACTAGCAAATAATGCAAAATAGCGTAAAACAGGGAAATGTATGCTAGTGATTCGTGCATCAGAAACCTTCCTTATTTCCCCTACAGTGATAGTATCAATAAACCCATCCACATCCTCGCGATGTGGTTCCTCTGTCTTGCCCTCGAAAGGGACTAAACAAACCCGACAAAAATCATAAAGTGACATCTCCTTATGCTCATCATATAAGTGAAACTCCACCGTAGGTGGTGAGCTCCTAGAATGGAAATGAAAGTTTTGCACAAAGATATTTGTGAGTAAGAGATACTGATCGCATTGGTCGTGGACGAAAGCGGTGAGCCTGCATTCTTAGCCAATTCATGAAAATCTTCATAAATCCCGGCTACTCTCAAGAAATCATCGGAAGGCCATTCACACGCCCGAACCTCCGCGGTGCGAGGCAGATTATACTTAGGCTTTGGTGCCTTTTCCTTCGAGCTTCGGCTTGACGAGCCCCTCAAAAGTCTCTTCATCATTTTCTGAAAAATTCTGAAATTTTTAGTAACTTCAAAATAAAAGTAAACCAAACTCAATAATATTGATAGCAACTACTCCTACAAGTGCCTAGGGCCTATATCATGCATCAAAACTACTTTTGACCATATAAATTTGACATGCAAGCTCAAGAACAGGGTCACCTAAGCAGCAAAAATTTGCAATGAATAAAGCACTAGAACAAAAACTAATTGGACCAATGGAGGAGTCACATACCAAGGAACAATCTCTCCAAGTAGTTTTGTGAGAGGTGCTTTGAGCAAGGAGATCGAAAATGGCAGCAAGATGAGCTAGAACTCGTGCTTGAGCTGGATATTCGTGTTTGGGGGAGGAATAAGGAGTGTGTGGGTGAAAGGATATGTGGAGGAGGGCCACCTGGGCCCACGAGGCAGGGGGCGCGCCCAGGGGGGTAGGGCGCGCCCTCCACCCTCGTGGGCAGGTGGTTGATCCCCCTGCTGTGTTCTTAGTGCCAAATATTCTCAAATATTCTAAAAAAATCATATTTAAATTTCAGGGCATTTGGAGAACTTTTATTTTCGGGGTATTTTTATATTGCACGGATAATCAGATAATAGAAAGAAAAATATTTATTTTTATTTTATTTAATATAAATAACAGAAAGTAAAAGTGGGGTACAGAAGGTTGTGCTTTCTAGTTTCATCCATCTCATGCTCATCAAAAGGAATCCACTAACAAGGTTGATCAAGTCTTGTTAACGAACTCATTCCGAATAACATGGAACCGGAGAAATTTTGAATAACACTATGTTACCTCAATGGGGATATGCACATCCCCAATAATAAGAATATCATATTTCTTCTTGACAGTAGGAAGAGGAAATTCAAAACCTCCAAATATAATCGATGGG
This sequence comes from Triticum urartu, assembly GCF_003073215.2. Taxonomy (NCBI): domain Eukaryota; kingdom Viridiplantae; phylum Streptophyta; class Magnoliopsida; order Poales; family Poaceae; genus Triticum; species Triticum urartu. The sequence goes on from NC_053027.1 coordinate 64,034,203, forward strand.
ATCTTTCCAATAGAATTGATACTGTGTACTTGAGGTTGTTTCCTCGGAAAGTGTACCATATGCTCATTACCATTAACATGAAAAGTGACATTGCCTTTAGTGCAATCAATGACAGCCCCTGCAGTATTCAAAAAGGGTCTTCCAAGAATAATAGACATACTATCGTCCTCGGGAATATCAAGAATAACAAAGTCCGTTAAAATAGTAACGTTTGCAACTACAACGGGCAGATCCTCACAAATACCCACAGGTATAGCAGTTGATTTATCAGCCATTTGCAAAGATATTTCAGTAGGTGTCAACTTATTCAAATCAAGTCTACGATATAAAGAGAGAGGCATAACACTAACACCGGCTCCAAGATCACATAAAGCAGTTTTAACATAGTTTCTTTTAATGGAGCATGGTATAGTGGGCACTCCTGGATCTCCAAGTTTTTTTGGTATTCCACCCTTAAAAGTATAATTAGCAAGCATGGTGGAAATTTCAGCTTCCAGTATCTTTCTTTTATTTGTAAAAATTTCTTTCATATACTTAGCATAAGGATTCATTTTGAGCATATCAGTTAATCACATACGCAAAAAGATAGGTCTAATCATTTCAGCAAAGCGCTCAAAATCCTCATCATCCTTTTTCTTGGATGGTTTGGGAAGAAAAGGCATGGGTTTCTGAACCCAAGGCTCTCTTTCTTTACCATGTTTCCTAGCAACAAAGTGTTTCTTATCATAACGTTGATTCTTTGATTGTGGGTTATCAAGATCAACAGCAGGTCCAATTTCTACATCATTATCGTTACTAGGTTGAGCATCATCATGAAAATTATCATTAACACTAGTTTCAGGTTCATTACCAGATTGAGTTTCAGCATCAGAAATAGAAATATCATTTGGATTCTCAGGTGGTTCAATAACAGGTTCACTAGAAGCATGCAAAGTCCTATCATTTTTCTTTTTCTTCCTTTTAGAAGGACTAGGTGCATCTATATTATTTCTCTGAGAATCTTGCTCAATTCTCTTAGGATGGCCTTCAGGATACAAAGGTTCCCGAGTCATTCTACCACCTCTAGTCATAACTCTAACAACATTATCATTATCCTTACTATTCAATTCATTGAGCAAATCATTTTGAGCTTTAAGTACTTGTTCTACTTGAGTGGTAACCATAGAAGCATGTTTACTAATAAGTTTAAGTTCACCTTTGACATTAGCCATATAATCACCCAAGTGTTCAAGCATATTTGAATTGTATTTCAATTGTCTACCAAAATAAGCATTAAAGTCTTCTTGCTTAGCCATAAATTTATCAAACTCATCTAAGCATGGGCTAGCAAACTTAGTAAATGGGATTTCAGCTTTATCATATCTATAGAGAGAATTTACCTTTACTACCTGTGTTGGGTTATCAAGACCATGAGTTTCTTCAATAGGTGATGGATCAAGATCATATGTTTCTTCAACAGGCGGTAAATTAAGACAGTGTATTTCTTCAATAGGAGGTAAATTCTTAACGTCTTCAGCTTCAATACCTTTTTCTTTCATAGATTTCTTTGCCTCTTGCATATCTTCAGGACTGAGAAATAGAATACCCCTCTTCTTCGGAGTTGGTTTAGGAATTGGCTCCGGAGGTGTCCAATTATTTTCATTTGTCAACATATTATTCAATAGAATTTCAGCTTCATCCGGCGTTCTTTCCCTGAAAACAGAACCAGCACAACTATCCAGGTAATCTCTGGAAGCATCGGTTAGTCCATTATAAAAGATATCAAGTATTTCATTTTTCTTAAGAGGATGATCAGGCAAAGCATTAAGTAATTGGAGAAGCCTCCCCCAAGCTTGTGGGAGACTCTCTTCTTTAATTTGCACAAAATTATATATATCCCTTAAAGCAGCTTGTTTCTTGTGAGCAGGGAAATATTTAGCAGAGAAGTAATAAATTATATCCCGGGGACTATATATCCTGGGGACTACGCACACAACCAGGATCAAGAGAATTAAACCATATCTTAGCATCACCCTTTAATCAGAACGGCAATATTTTTAGGATATAAAAGTTGCGAGTTCTCTCATCATTAGTGAACAGGGTAGCTATATCATTTAATTTAGTAAGATGTGCCACAATAGTTTCAGATTCATAGCCATGAAAAGGATCAGATTCAACCAAAGTAATTATATCAAGATCAATAGAGAATTAATAATCCTTATCGGTAACACAGATAGGTGAAGTAGTAAAAGTAGGGTCAGGTTTCATTCTAGCATTTAGAGATTGCTTGTTCCATTTAGCTAATAACCTGTTAAGTTCGTATCTATCTTTGCAAGCTAAAATAGCTTAAGAGGCTTCTTGATCAAAAACATAACCCTCAGGAATAACAAGTGATTCTTCATCATCACTTTCATCAGTATTATCAGATTCAATATTTTCAATCTCTCTAGCCCTAGCAAGTTGTCCATCAAGAAATTCACCAAGTGGCACGGTAGTATCAAGCATAGAAGTAGTTTCGTCATAAGTATCATGTATAGCAGAATTAGCATCATCAATAACATGCAACATATCAGAACGAATAGCAGAAGCAGGTTTAGGTGTCGCAAGCTTACTCAAAACAGAAGGTGAATCAAGTGCATAGCTAGATGGCAGTTCCTTACCTACCCTCGTAGTTGAGGGATAAATCTTGGTTCTTGGATCTTTCAAGTTCTATATAATGATAAGCAGATATAAATCCCAAGTGACTCAAAGAATAGAGCTATGCTCCCCAGCAACGGCGCCAGAAAATAGTCTTGATAACCCACAAGTATAGGGGATCGCAACAGTTTTCGAGGGTAAAGTATTCAATCCAAATTTATTGATTCGACACAAGGGGAGCCAAAGAATACTCTCAAGTATTAGCAGCTGAGTTGTCAATTCAACCACACCTGGAAACTTAGTATCTGCAGCAAAGTATTTAGTAGCAAAGTAATATGATAGTAGTGGTAACGGTAACAAAAGGTAACAATAGTAAAAGTAATGTTTTTGGTATTTTGTAGTGATGATAGCAATAGCAAGGGAAAATAAATAAGCGAAGAACAATATATGGAAAGCTCGTAGGCAATGGATCGGTGATGGAGAATTATGCCGGATGCGGTTCATCATGTAACAATCATAACCTAGGGTGACATGGAACTAGCTCCAGTTCATTGATATAATGTAGGCATGTATTCCGAACATAGTCATACGTGCTTATGGAAAAGAACTTGCATGCCATCTTTTGTCCTACCCTCCCATGGCAGCGGGGTCCTTACGGAAACTAAGGGATATTAGAGTACCAGAACAAAGCATTAACACATAGTGAATACATGAACTCCTCAAACTATGGTCATCACCGGTAAGTATCCCGATTATTGTCACTTCGGGGTTAACGGATCATAACACATAATAGGTGACTATAGACTTGCAAGATAGGATCAAGAACACTCATATATTGATGAAAACATAATAGGTTCAGATCTGAAATCATGGCACTCGGGCCCTAGTGACAAGCATTAAGCATAGCGAAGTCATAGCAACATCAATCTCGGAACATAGTGGATACTAGGGATCAAACCCTAACAAAACTAACTCGATTACATGATAGATCCCATCCAACCCATCACCGTCCAGCAAGCCTATGATGGAATTACTCACGCACAGTGGTGAGCATCATGAAATTGGTCATGGAGGATGGTTGATGATGATGATGATGGCGACGGATTCCCCTCTCCGGAGCCCCGAACGGACTCCAGATCAGCCTCCCGAGAGGTTTTAGGGCTTGGCGGCGGCTCCATATCGTAAAACGCGATGAATTCTTCTCTCTGATTTTTTTCTCCCCAAAACATAATATATAGAGTTGGAGTCGGAGAGGCACCAGGGGGCCCACGAGGTAGGGGGCACACCCTAGGGGGGCAGGCACGCCCCCACCCTCGTGGACAGGCGGTGGGCCCCCTGGCCTTCATCTTTTGCAGGTATTTTTTATATTTTCCAAAAAGTTTGCTCCGTGAAGTTTCAGGCCATTTCGAGAACGTTTGTTTCTACACATAAATAACACCATGGTAATTCTGCTGAAAACAGTGTCAGTCTGGGTTAGTTCCATTCAAATCTTGCAAGTTAGAGTCCAAAACAAGGGCAAAAGTGTTTGGAAAAGTAGATACGACGAAGACGTATCACGCCACGAGTCGTTGGTTGCCGCGTGGCAGACGCGAGCTCGCTCATCGCGTGCGCACTGTCGGTGGTTCCACGCGTAGCTGAAGGCGCTGATGGCGCGGATTCCTAAGGGGATTCTGCCCCTGCCAGCAGCGATGGATCCCGAGGGCGATCCACTGGGCAGGTCTGCCTCTGCCACGGGAACTGATCCCGAGGCAGATTTGTTCCCTGGTTCGGGGCACATAAAATACGGCCCTTGCACTTCATTTTCTTCACCATTTTCTAGTCTGTTTTCTTCTGCAACATCACACAACTCATGCACAGTGGTTTGAGGGTTAGTCAGCATATGATCATCATGGTTTCGTTCCCCTTCATCAAGGCCGGTAAGAGAAGATGGTAGAAGGAGGATTTCTTTACGAAGTAAAGCACCAGCGTTAGGGTGAAGATCAGCGAAGGGAAAATTTGTTCTCATCGAACACAACATGACGAGAAATATAGAAACGCCCAGTAGAGACATCTAGACACTTAACCCCCTTGTGTTGAGCACTATAGCCAAGGAAAACACACTGTTTAGATCGGAACATGAGTTTGCGAGAGTTGTATGGATGGAGATTGGGCCAACTGTTGGGGAACGTAGTAATTTCAAAAAAATTCCTACGCACACGCAAGATCATGGTGATGCATAGCAACGAGAGAGGAGAGTATCGTCCATGTACCCTCATAGATCGTAAGCGGAAGCGTTATGAGAACGCAGTTGATGTAGTCGTACGTCTTCACGATCCGACCGATCCAAGTACTGAACGTACGGCACCTCCGAGTTCAGCACACGTTCAGCTCGATGACATCCCACGAACTCTGATCCAGCAGAGCTTCACAGGAGAGTTTCGTCAGCACGACGGCATGATGACGGTGATGATGTTGCTACCGATGTAGGGCTTCGCCTAAGCACCGCTACGATATGATCGAGGTGGATTATGGTGGAGGGGGCACCGCACACGGCTTGGAACAATCAACTTATGTGTCCTAGGGTGCCCCCCTTGCCCCCGTATATAAACGAGCAAGGGGGGAGGCCGGCCGGCCCTAGTGGCGCCCAAGGAGAGGAGGAATCCTCCTCCTAGTAGGAGTAGGATTCATCCTTTCCTAGTCCTACTAGGAAGGAGGAAGGGGGAAGGAAAGAGAGGGAGAGGGAGAGGGAAAGAGGGGCCGCGCCCCCCTCCCCTAGTCCTATTCGGACTCCCCTTGGGGGGGGGGGCACCACCTCCTGGGCTGCTGCCCTCTCTCTCCCCTAAGGCCCGCTAAGGCCCAATACTTCCTCGGGGGGTTCCGGTAACCCCTCCGGCACTTCGGTTTTCTTCGAAATCAACCGGAACACTTCCGGTGTCTGAATATAGCCGTCCAATATATCGATCTTTATGTCTTGACCATTTCGAGACTCCTTGTCATGTCCGTGATCATATCCGGGACACCGAACTACCTTCGGTACATCAAAACACATAAACTCATAATACCGATCGTCACCGAACGTTAAGCGTGCGGACCCTACGGGCTCGAGAACTATGTAGACATGACCGAGACTCATCTCCGGTCAATAACCAATAGCGGAACCTGGATGCTCATATTGGTTCCTACATATTCTACGAAGATCTTTATCGGTCAAACCGCATAACAACATACGTTGTTCCCTTTGTCATCGGTATGTTACTTGTCCGAGATTCGATCGTCGGTATCTCAATACCTAGTTCAATCTCGTTACCGGCAAGTATCTTTACTTGTTCTTTAATGTTACATCCCGTAACTAACTCATTAGCTACATTGCTTGCAAGGCTTATTGTGATGTACATTACCGAGAGGGCCCAGAGATACCTCTTTGACAATCGGAGTGACAAATCCTAATCTCGATCCATGCCAACTCAACAAACACCATTGGAGACACCTGTAGAGCACCTTTATAATCACCCAGTTATGTTGTGACGTTTGGTAGCACACAAAGTGTTCCTCCGGTATTCGGGAGTTGCATGATCTCATAGTCATAGGAACATGTATAGTTATGGAGAAAGCAATAGCAACAAACTAAACGATCATCGTGCTAAGATAATGGATGGGTCAAGTCAATCACATAATTCTCTAATGATGTGATCCCGTTTAATCAAATGACAACTCATGTCTATGGTTAGGAAACATAACCATCATTGATTCAACGAGCTAGTCAAGTAGAGGCAAACTAGTGACACTCTATTTGTCTATGTATTCACACATGTATTATGTTTCCGGTTAATACAATTCTAGCATGAATTATAAACATTTATCATGAAATAAGGAAATAAATAATAACTTTATTATTGCCTCTAGGGCATATTTCCTTCAGTCTCCCACTTGCACTAGAGTCAATAATCTAGTTCACATCTCTATGTGATTAGTTCACATCTCCATGTGACTAATACCCAAAGGGTTTACTAGAGTCAATAATCTAGTTCACATCGCTATGTGATTAACACCCAAAGAGTGATCATGTTTTGCTTGCGAGAGAAGTTTAGTCTACGGGTCTGCAACATTCAGATCTGTCATGGGTTTGTCATGGCAGATGTCCTCGTGAAAGGACTTAGTCGTGGAGCCATCGCAACGGGTTAGCTTAAAGGGGTTAAAACGGACAAGGGGACACGGGGAGTTTATACTAGTTCGGCCCCTTCAATGAAGGTAAAAGCCTACGTCTAGTTGTGATTGGTTTTGCTAGGGTTTCGACGACCAGGGAGCGAATCCGCTTTGACTGGCCCTCGAGTTGTTGTTTTCTGTCCTCAAACCGTGGCCGGGTCGTCCCTTTATATACACAGGTTGATGCCCGCCGGTTTACAGAGTCCCGAGGCCGGATCATAGAGGTGTCCTACTCGGTCTCTATTCCTCTAACTTACAATACAAGTTTACATGATAAAGTTGGTTCACATCTACAGGCTTTAATCCGTCTTTGGGACTTGGGCCTTCTTAAAGCGCCAGTATCTTCTTCATCTTCATGGGCTTCAATCTTCATGGAGCTAATCCGGCCATGCCTAGCCGGTTTACCTCTAGTAACTATATCCCCAACATTAGGCCCCAGATTGATTTGAACCTGTTCATGTCAATCTCCAATACTTAGAAAAATTCTTGCTCTGGCACCTTTGTATAAATCTGGTAAATCGCCGTGACGTCATCCTTTAAATCCGCAGCCAATCGTTATGATGTCATCTACCCGTTGAAACTGAAGATGCTCTTCATTAATGAATGTTTCAACCCTCGAGGCATCATCCTTATTAACTATCTGTTTCCAGCTCCTTGATTTACGCATCTGTCACTTATCGGCTCACCTTATAAATAAGACCACGGGCCCTTCTCTTTATCCCCTTCGTCTCCGCTTCCCTCTTCTTCCACCTTGCGACCTCTCTGTCCCTGAGCGCTGCCGCCGCTACCGAGCTTCGCCATCGTTCCTCCGCCGGCCGCTGCATCAACCTGGTTGTACCAGAAAAATGCGGTGCTCCTTTGTTGCTTCATCCTCTGTGAGTCTTTCCCTTTCCCCCTTTGTAGATCTGTTAAAAGCTCATTCATTCTTCGCAGTTTATCAAAGTTCATCGGGGCTCCAGTACGGCTCCATTCCTCCTCATCTATGGATTTAAAAAACTTCACGCTTGATATATTGCGCATAAATAGCTTACTTTCCGCTACCAGAACAAACCTTTTGTGCGCAAAAAACCGATCTGAAGCATTACAAACTGCTGCGTGTGATGAAGCTATGTACCTAGGGTAGGGGCATGGACCTGTCCTAAGAGCCCTACCCAAGGACATCCCTAGAAGAAGTCACCTTTCAATCGACTTGAAGGTATCCCACTCGACCAGGAAGCTATCACTCGACCACGAAGCCAACCACTCGACTACCAGGAGATCTAAAGTCACTCCGCAGGCAAACGGTCGGCCATTAGGTAGTCTTTATGGTCATCATAGCACTTTATTAGGGACGTTACCAGTAACGCCCAGTCTTAATGTATTTTAACCTTGCATTACTGAGGGCGGGAGAGGGCTGGCGAACTCTATATAAGCCACCCCCTCCTCAGTATCAAGGGTTCGCACCCTGTTATTCACACACCTATAATCCAATCGACCGCCTCCGGGCACCGAGACGTAGGGCTGTTACTTCCTCCGTGAAGGGCCTGAACTCGTACATCCTGGTGTGCTTACAACTTCTCCATAGCTGAGATCTAGCCTCTCCATACATACCCCCATACATCACTGTCAGAGTTAGAACCACGACAGTTGGCGCCCACCGTGGGGCTAGGAGTCTTAGCGCCTAGTTGGAGAAGTTGCGATTTTTCCGATCCCTTTGATCATGGTTTCGTGCGGAGTTTTGGTGGAGGGCCGCGAGATTCGTCTCGGCGCGCTCACGTTCACCGCCGACGACTCCGCTTGGCTTCAGGAGGCTCCACTCGACATCGACGCGCTCCCCGTCCGCAGTGCGACGCACTTCCGCGCATGTGTTCGTGGCGTCCTCCTGCGGCAGCCGTCGACCCAGTATCGGTCAGCTCCCGTGTCATCTTCCCGCCCTGTCTCCCACCGGCGCAAGCGCTCCGGTCGGTCGAGACTTCAGAGGTGGGTGAGGCATGCCGTGGCTCGCCAGTCGGCCGCCCCACAAGTCACGGCAATCGAGCCCGACAAATCCCTCTACGGCCTGTTCGACTGGCTCCGCGGAGACCGCATCCGAGTGCGACAGCAGCGACCCAGCGGCTGAAGTTCTGGTGGTCGATGGAACATGCAGTCCTCCTGGTTTCCCTCGCACCGATGGAGGCGCGGGTGGGGGCGACCCGTCGCATCCCCACGAAGAGTATCTCCCCGAACCTCTCACGTCATTGCAGCGAGAGGAGCTTCGCTGCCAGAACATGGATGCACTCCACACTCCTATCATTGGAGAAACCGCTGAGGCCCGGGCCTTGGAGGACGCGCGCTTGGCTAACTTGGCCGAGCGCACTCGACTGGAGAATCTCCAGCGAATACTCGACGAGCAAGCGCGTCAGCGAGCTCCCGAGTCCAGTCGACGTCAGCTCTTCCCGCCTACGCAGGTATATCGAACTCCAGTTCAGAATTTGGCAGCCGCGGACCGTATAGCAGAATCGATTCAGCCCTCCTAGTCAGAGGCTGGTAGGGGCTTGTTGCAAATCAGAGCGTTGCTCCGGGCAGCGGGAAACCAGAATTCCGTTGTTTCTCAGTCACGGAATAGGATCCACAGTCGATCCGTTGCAACGGGTACAGTGCAGTCGGCTCACAGCCCAAGATCGCCCCCGAGGCGTGAGGGACGTGGAGACCGGCACGATCAGTACAGAAGAAATGAGCAGTATGATCACCGACTCGATCGTGATGATCGACGTCGAGTGCCAACCCCTCCCCCGAGGAGTGGGTCATATGCGCCTCAACAGCGGGATGACAGGCGCCCTCATAGTGTTGGGCGGAGGATTCCAGTCGACCCCAGGGACCCAGGCTTTGATGCGAGATCCATCCTCGTTCAAGGTTTGGTCGACAGGAACAGAGCCCACCGAGAAGGCCACGACAGAGATGCGCCTGCCAGCAGCAGAGTACATGTTTCAGGGCCAGAGTGTTTCAGTCGAGCCATCAGAGCCGCAATGATTCCTCCCAACTTCAGGTTGGCGACTGGAGTTAGCAAGTTCACCGGTGAGTCTAAGCCTGACACTTGGCTCGAAGATTACAGAGTGGCTGTCCAGATTGGCGGTGGCAACGATGAGGTGGCTATGAAGCATTTGCCTCTCATGTTAGAGGGCTCAGCCAGAGCGTGGCTGAATCAGTTAGCACCCAGCAACATCTACACTTGGGAGGACCTCTCCCGAGTGTTTGTCACAACCTTTGAAGGAACATGCAAGCGACCCGCAGGCCTTACAGAATTGCGGTCTTGCATGGAGAAACCGAATGAAACTCTGAGGGATTACATCCAGAGGTGGATCACATTGCATCACACAGTTGAGAATGTACCAGATCATCAAGCAGTTTGTGCCTTTAAAGAAGGCGTTAAGTACAGAGAATTGAATCTGAAGTTCGGTCGAACTGGAGAGATGTCTCTGAATGGGATGATGGAGATTGCCACCAAATATGCTAATGGTGAAGACGAAGATCGACTCCGGAGTGGCAAGCACAAGGCAGTCGTGCAGGAAACCGGAGGAAATTCCAGTCGGAAACAGAAGCGGAAGGTTGAGCCAGCCGCTCCTGGGGAGGCCCTGGCCGTAACCCAGGGAAAATTCAAGGGAAAACCCAAGGGGCCCTGGAACCCCAAGAAAGTTAAGGATCAAGATGGAAATGATGTTTTGGATCTGCCATGTCACATCCACACCAAGAAAGATGAAGAGGGTAAACTCATTTACCCAAAGCATACCACTCGACAGTGCCGGCTCCTGATCCAGCAGTTTCAAGGCAAGCAGTCCAAAGATAAGGAAAAAGAGTCGGACAAAGTTGAGGACAAGGAAGATAGTGACGATGGATACCCCCAAGTCAATTCCACCCTGATGATTTTTGCTGATGTCGAAAGCAAAAGTCGACTGAAAGTCATTAACCATGAGGTGAATATGGTTGCTCCGGCAACACCCAGTTATCTGAAGTGGTCTCAGACTGCCATCACATTCGACCAGTCTGATCACCCTACGCACATTGCCACCCCTGGGAGGCAAGCTTTGGTGGTCGACCCAGTTGTCGAAGGCACTCGACTGACCAAAGTCCTGATGGATGGTGGAAGTGGCCTGAACATACTGTATGCAGAAACATTGAAAGGGATGGGCGTTCCGATGTCCAGGCTCAGTACCAGTAACATGAGCTTCCACGGAGTCATTCCTGGGAAGAAAGCCGAATCACTCGGCCAGATTGCTCTTGATGTGGTTTTCAGTGATTCAAAGAATTACAGCAAGGAAAAGTTGACATTTGGGGCTGTGGATTTCCAAAGTGCTTATCATGCTATTTTGGGCAGGCCAGCTTATGCACGCTTCATGGCTCGACCGTGTTATGTGTATCTCAAATTGAAGATGCCTGGCCCCAGAGGTGTGATCACTGTTACAGGCAATCGGAAGAAAGCAGAAGAGTGTTTTCAGAAAGGCTCAAAGATCGCTGATGCTCAGATGGCAGTGGTCGAGCTGCAAGAGTACCAGAAGACTGCTGATCCGAGTGAATTGCTACGAGCCAAGAAGCCTGCTTCACAATCAGCTTTTCAGTCGTCCGGTGAAACAAAGCCAGTCCACATTCACCCGACCGACCCCAATGCTGCTCCGACTCACATCTCAACGACGCTTGACTCCAAATAGGAAGAAGCGCTCATCCAGTTCCTCTGTGAGAACTGGGACATCTTCGCATGGAAGCCTTCTGACATGCCTGGAGTTCCCAGGGGGCTGGCTGAGCACCGTCTACGAGTCGACCCAAAATTTAAGCCTGTGAAAGAACATCTTCGACGGTCCGCCGTCCAGAAGAGGAAAGCTATTGGCAAGGAGGTGGCTCGGCTCTTAGCAGCGGAGTTCATCCGAGAGATTTACCACTCCGAGTGGCTTGCCAATGTTGTCATGGTCCCCAAGAAGGACAAGTCACTTCGCATGTGCATTGATCTTAAACATATCAATCGGGCCTGCCCGAAAGATCATTTTCCTCTCCCTCGCATCGACCAAATAGTCGACTCGACCGCGGGGTGCGAGCGATTGTCTTTTCTAGACGCCTATTCCGGGTACCATCAGATCCGTCTGTATGGACCCGACGAGATCAAAATGGCTTTCATCACTCCATTCGGATGCTTCTGTTATGTCACCATGCCATTCGGCCTCAAGAATGCCGGAGCCACGTTCATGAGGATGATTCAGAAGTGTTTACTCACTCAAATCAGTCGAAATGTGGAGGCATACATGGATGATATTGTGGTTAAGTCACGGAAAGGTTCCGACCTGAGGACTGACCTTGCTGAAACCTTTGCCAACCTCAGGAGGTATGATATCAAACTCAATCCATCAAAGTGCACATTCGGAGTTCCAGGTGGAAAGTTACTCAGTTTTCTCGTTTTCGAACGGGGAATCGACGCCAATCCCGAAAAAGTTGGTACCATACTCCGTATGAAGCGTCCCGTGCGTGTGCACGATGTCCAGAAGCTTACAGGTTGCTTGGCCGCTCTAAGTCGATTCATTTCTCGTCTCGGTGAAAAGGCGTTGCCTCTTTACCGACTGATGAAGAAGTCTGACAAGTTCGAGTGGACTCCAGAAGCTGATGCAGCATTTGCAGAGCTCAAAGCTCTGCTCTCCACCCAGCCGGTGCTTGCTGCCCCAATCAGTAAAGAGCCTCGGCTGCTTTACATTGCAGCCACGGGACAAGTTGTCAGTACAGTACTTACGGTCGAGCGGGAAGAAGAAGGAAAGGCCTTCAGAGTTCAGCGCCCAGTATATTATGTGTCTGAAGTTTTGACCCCTTCAAAACAAAGATATCCTCATTACCAA